>NW_017151271.1:20542-64528 GCF_001652005.2 Ceratina calcarata | reverse complement strand
TTTCTAAGATACATAAACTTTTGGGATTGAGTATATAACCAATACATCCTTAAGTTCGTTTCGTCCTAAACGATCTACAATTGCGATTGTCGCGTGACGTTCTTGTTAATATAGAAATCAATATTTTTTAATCACCTGCGATGGGCGCACCTATAGCTGCCGCCACGCCTTGAAACAGAAGAAGCAATCCGAAAGCGTTGGTCAGTTTCTCCAAGCTCAGAAGGTCCACCACGAGGATCGATCTCAATGAGGCGAAGACGGCTAACGGAAAGCAATAAGAAACAAAAGTTTCGATATTGTTTGCTAACTCGGAACGTAGTCTGGTTGAACTTACATATACTGAGCCCGAAACTAGCGGCGTAAAAGAATTGAAAGCCTTGGGAGAGCGACAGCCCGGAGAATATGGTCAAGAGTCCGCCGGCGCTGATGAATATGTTGTTGACGACCAAAGCGTTAACTCCTGGCAAGCTGCTGGCCACTCCGCACACGACACGACCTATGGTATTCCCGATACCGATCACAGAGACGAGGAACATGGCAGTGGAGGCCTCGACGCCTGCCAACTGGGCTCGATCTGTTCAACAAAAACGATCACCTTCACTTCAAATTCCCTGCCCTTCTTCGTCTGGCGGCCTCGTAAACGGGTCACCGCGTGTCCTTCGATTCGGCTTCAATCCTTCGTTTGATTTACGAGCTTGCAACTCTTCTGGCCGAATTACTCGAGGTAAAAGAAAAATTGTTAGACGTAGTTGAGAGAGCGATACGATACCTGAGACGTACATGAAGGGTGTGTAGAAGCCCATCATCGTCAGTCCACCGGAAATGGCTAGGATCAGGAAGGAAGGACTCTTGAGAAGACTCAAATCGAGCATTGTAGTGAGAATTCGGCGGACGCTCTCTGGACAGAGGTAACAGCTTCCGCTTTCTTCTTCGGCTACGTCTGTCGCGGTGGGCAAACGTGTGACGGACATGTGATAGCCAACGGACGATTGCTGTCAAAACCATACATAATGAATTAACGATCAAATTATAGCCAAAGATATCTTATAATTACTACGGATTTTTGTGCAACATGTATGACAGTAATTCCTTCTATCACTTAAGCAATGCAATATTTCTCATATTTTGTATCGTTTATATTTTCTGCACATTCATTTTTCGTTATGCATAAAATCCGCAATACAATAAATCCTCGGTTTAACGGACCTCACTGTAACGGACGTTGGATTTAGCGGACGCTTTAACTTGGCATGTAGTTCCAGTCAGATTTGCTTACATACTTTTTACTATGTTACCAATTATATATATAGTTTGTTACCAATTTTATTATGTATGTCTTCCATTAAATATTTATATATATCGTTTATAAATATATATTTAAATATTTAAATTAAAAAATAATTAGAATAGTAAAAAAAATATAGTTTCTTTAGTCACGTCCTATTTAAAGGACTTCCGGTATTCTTCCCTGTACATATGTATACTTCGTTAAATCGAGAATCTACTGTGTATTGATAAATGAAATTAGAAGTGAGTAGCGAAATTCGACAGTGGAAACAGCTTGAGAAATTTTTCTAAATACCTGCGACCTGTAATGCGGCAGCCTGTTCAGGGAACCTCCGTAAAATATATCGTCCCTATAAAAAGGCCGCTGCGGATCTTTGCTGAAGGGATTCCGCCTGTTGCCCATTTTCAGCGATTTTTGGCTGCAGTCCGAATCGGCGCGCATTCGCCGACCGCTGATCGTGTGTCGGCGAATCTGCCAACAATTTCCTCTACTTACTTAACCAGGACATACTGTTATTGCGACTAAATGAATCCTGCTGGCAAAGGATTCGCCATAAAACTACCCGCAAATTTCAACCGAGTCATATAACCAATTGTTGATCTCCCTAACACTTAGAATGGAAAAGTTTCGTAGCTTTATTTTCAATAAAAAAAAACAAATAAAATTTTTTCACACAATATTTACGTTCCAATTTTTATTTTCATGTCTTTAATTAAGAATTGTCTCATATACAATATATAAGAATTGTCTCTTATAATATAAGTTATGTAATCTACGAAAAATACGTTTTGCACTAACAATTATAAACGAAAGCACAGAAGTATGATACGTAATTTTGATACGATACGGATAAGTTACAAGTGGACACGTACTATTAGAATAATATGAACGTTTCGTACTCACCGTGGGCACTTTGCCATTCAATCGCTCGACGTCTCCGCCGAGGAGATTGTTCTCCTCCTCAACGGTCTTCTCATCGACGTTCACGTCCAAATCCGAATAGATCGGGACGGACAACCGCTTTTCGGAACTGCTCAGCTTTCTCTCCATAGTCTGCAGTTCCACGTTGTCCTTATGAAGGGAATGCAAGGACTTGGAGACGCTGCAAAGAGACGTTTCTAAAATCAGCTCCTCGAAACCTACCTTCTCGAAGAAAAAATGAAGAGAATAACGAAGCTTGCGATGGAATAGAGATTCAAGCATTACTTTACTATGTTGGGGATGCTTCCAAGTATCTCGGCGGCCGTGGGGTACTCGGTATTATTGTTGGTCCCGAAGAAACCGCTCCTTCCGGGCTGCACGACGCAGTGCAACGAGGCCGTCGACACTCCCGTAGCCATTAAATTGCTCTTCACTTCCAAACCTCCGTTCTCCAGATTGGGCTTCATTTTAATCAGTGTCGGTTTCAATGGACGGAACATAGCGCCGAAAATAGCGCAGTTTAACAGCATCCCTAAAACAATCACAGAAACGCCTCTAATTTTCCCAGCGATTTACCCTCGCGTAACCGTTCGCTGTCGCGTTACCTGCTTGGAAGAGCAACGCGCCTCTCCAACCGAATTGTTTGATCAGCAAGTCTGAGATTGGCGCCAGCATGAAGGCGCCGATCCCGGACCCGCAAACGGCGATCCCGGTTGCTAGCGCTCGCCATCTTTCAAAATAAAATCCGGTAGTTATCACAGCCGGCACGTAAATCAGGCCCGCACCGATACCTCCTAACAATGCAAGACACAAATACAACGTGAAATGGGAGACCGAATGCTGTTCTGTAGCAGAGTTTCTTTCTTCGATTTAAAGATATTTTTTTCTTAACACTGGGATATGTTTAACCAAAGTAATTCTTAGTTTTATTATTATTGAATTAGAAATATCAAAAATAAAATACGTATTATTACTTTTAAAAGTAAAACAAATTTCTATCTAAATCGACATCATATTGTTTTATATAGAAATCCGCAGTCTGTTAGTAATGTGAACTGCATTTGTTGAATGCGAAACTCACCGAGCACGCCGTAGGATATGTAGAGGAACTCGATGGAAGTGCTGAAGTACGAAAGAACGAAAGCGCCACAACTTATCACGCTTCCGAGAATCGCGACAAGCCGGAAACCGTACCTGTTGGCCAAAGCTGAGACGAATGGACCTGTAAAAATCGTCTCGTTATCATTAAATGGTTGGAAGAAGTTTGATAGAAACACGAAACGAAAAATCACTCCATTTAACTGTCAATAGTATAACTAGGCTCGATTTATAGAAAAATTGCATGTACAGAATGAATGCAAATATGTCAGATATCAAAATCAAAAAACTGTACATATATCACATTTCTTAAATCATGAAAATAATGATCTAAAACACATGATATTTTATTCTATTTAAAAATCCGCAGTCTAAATATAGACGATTTACGAAGATATTAATAAAACGTGAAGAGATATTAAATATATGCGTCAAACGATTTACATTTGTCACTGACCAGCCATAAGATAGAATCCGGATTGCAACGAGCCGACCAGAGCTACTCTCGCTTTAGACACGCCGAAGCCCTCGGAAATGTCGTTCAGAAAGACACCGAAGCTGAAGATTATGCCATCGACGAATAGGTTGCACATAAAAGAAGCCGCGACGATCACCCAACCCCATCCACCATCAGGAGGTACCACCATCTCCACCTCGATGCTCTGTCAACACAGTAAATCTCATAATTCTGACATTTCCTTCGATTGGAATTGTAATTCATATAACACAAATAACAAATTCTGAGTGAAGAAAAATGGTTATTAAAAAAAAAGTATGATAGTTATTGATGAACATGAATTTTAATCAAATGCGAGAATAAATAATAATATCTTAAGAAAATCGCAAAGACAGACGAAAAGATGTTGGAAAATAAGTTTTGGGAATGAATGGTATTTCGAAGTTAGAGCAAAACGGAGGTAAGAAGGCGGAACAATCGCGTTCGTCGATGGGCGACGCGATGCGCCGCGTCAGTATCGGACCATGGAAATTCACAAGGTGCTCGAGATCAAGGCTAAAAGAACGGCGAAGCATCGGCAAAGTTTTCGCATTTCGCTGGACCGCGCGTGACCCAAAACTCGGGCGTGTTATCAGTCAGTGGCGACGCGACGCTGATACAGATTTCACTCCACCCGGGTGGAATCGTATGAGTTACATGCTATTATGAGTAGTATTTTTAGCCCTTGCAACGATATCGGTAATCTCTTTAAAGTTGAAGTAACACGTTTCGCAAGTCAAGCTAACAGGCGCCATGCCGGTATATGATATTACGTGCAACAATACGAATATAATAGAATGTAATATCCAGTAAAATATATAATGTACAGTCTAATATAAGTAATATCTGTAAAACAGAACAGTTTGCTCTCACTGCTAAATATTCATTAAAAAAAAAATGTAACTACATTACACAAAGTAGTCTCGTGATCATTATCAGTTAACATTGATCAATTCAGAACCGATCACGCCTCTTTCATTTACATATCGACATACAGGCTGAATCAATAACGAATATAAAAATACGAAAAGTGAATATTTGTTGAAATACAAGGATTAACTCACTTGAGAAACTGTATAAAACAAAACGATCCATATAATGAACTATTGAAATATTTTGAAATTCATGTTATACAGAAATAAGTAAAGCATTTTAGATAGTGTCTTACTTCGTTATTATTGTCTTGAACGTCTTCGAGTTGCAGCTGCTCCTCGTTCTTGGGACCGGTCCCATTTTGTATCGGTGCCTTCGCGGCTTGATCGTCTGTCTTATTCCCCATCGACGCCATCGTCATCCACGGTTGACTGAAACAGAACCAAGTGAAAATTGAAATCGCGACGGAGGCGTGCGATTCGTATTAATTGTCGACCATCGCGCCCGTTTCCATTAAATACCGTGCCTCAATCCGTGCCCCGACACGTCATTACTTGCATAAATACGTGTCATTATCATACCTATAAATTATCCGCGTGCTCACCGTGCCAGAGAGGCGGGAAAGGAACCTGGCGACTAACTGTTCCGCCCCGTGAAATTAAAACCGAATGAAATTAAAAATACTTGGCGCGAGGAGAGATGGAAAAAAAAAATCCGATTGCTACAATCGAAGTAGATAAAAGGAGACTGAATAAACCAGTCGATTGATGAATGGGAAGAGTGTCTAACTTTCAGAGTAATCAACTGTTGCTGTTTGCCAGCGAACGGTTTATTGAATCCTTGCTGGAGAACGTGCTACTGTTGAGCTGTCCGCAATGAATCATATTAGATATTGTACCCTGTTTGCAGAGTGTATCACGAAGAAGATGATAAATCAATAAGAATGGGAGAATATCTTTGAATAAAAAAAACGACTGGCATAAAGTAGGCCAAGGGCGATACCACTTAAGAGATTGTTTAAAAAAAGAAACGTGGAGCCAACTTACTTTGAGTCAATGAAAGAAATACTTTGAAATATGTCGAATGTACTGTACACTTCGGACTTCGTTCGGCGTGGAACGAAGTCGACTAAGGATGAAGTTAGCCCTCAAATAATTTCTCACACGACTGATTAGGCCGCATTTACGAAGTACAGTCCCACGAGCAAAGAAGCAATCATACTCGTTGAATCGCCGATTCGAAACGATAGTTCGCGTCACGTGCCGATCGTGACCGGCCTTGACCTTTCTCAATGCCCCTAGACGACCTTCAGCTTAGAACGCTGACTGGTCCCTTCGTATCTCATCTCTTTAATCTCTCATTAATTCTCATTGCTTACCGCTTCCATGCACACAACACCAAAATAATAGACAAGAATGTTTATGCAATAATAAACGTGTTAGGAAACGCACATATAAGAAACACGTACCGATTCGATAATTATAGCACAAGTGACAGGTGAAACAACATGGAATCTCACCTGCTACGAATAAATGATCACGTTAAACACTCTAAAAACTCTCCGACCAAAGTGATCCTATAGAAGCGACGAGAGACAATTGAATGGTCGGGGAAAAGTTCTCGTTCTAATAAAAAAAGCTTTGTATCTGGCAGTTTGTAAATCAACGATAAGATACGACCTATGTCAACCGATTTCACGCCGGCCTTTGCATATCAAACGAGAACGCGTCTCTATCGAAAGCGATGAGGAAACATCGTTGCACTTACTGTTTACCGTGAGCTAAGGTTGCTCGTTCGTTACGAGACGGCCACAAATCTTCCCTGACGTTATAACACCGAAGGGGAGCAAAATTTTAACGGCGAGCAAACGGCAGACGAATAATATTTTCTTTGAGTTTATCTGAGCCAGTAGTCAGACTTCCTAAATTTACCGACAAACGAATATAATTATCTCGACGTGGCGGCTTCCTAAACATACCAGTGTCGGGAGTTATCGTGTCTCGTTGACGCATTCTAGATTCATTGGGAAAATAATTATTATCGCGCTCGCCTATGTCCCTTGGAGTGGAAATTATCGTCGGTGACGCTCGTTCCGACACACCAATTTTGCTAGATTATTATTTTTGTTTGAGTGAACGACGATTATCAGATACGGGCAATCATTCTTGCCGATTGCTCAAGATTTAATCAATCTTGTTTGCTTTGCACTGTTTATCAATAGGATTACTACTAGGATTAGCTTGGATATCGTCGCGGGATTGAGAATAATAAAGAATACGGTAGCTTAATTAAACAAGTACATTTCAAACAATTTCTCTCAAAAGATAATATTTTCTTATTCTGGCAATAATCTCGGTTAAATAATAAGAGAATAATAAAAATAATAAATTATGTACTTTTGATAGAGGCAACGGGTAGTAAAGAAAGGCTGTTCTTAAATCAGAAACTGCTTAGGGTCAACGTCTTCACTACTTGACCCTTTTGATCACCGCGTTGATACAGCGCAAGGTCGCGGGGCGGTTATAAATAAGTGCGAATGGCTAATCGGTCACGATCTGACTAGAACAGGACAAAGAACGAAGTGGAGAGGAGAAGATATTTCGAAACGCTGGTTGATAGTAATAGTAAATGGTTCAGGTCCACGCGCAGGGACGTCATCGCCATCAGCCACGGTGAAGCCATATATTGTTGTACGGTTTGACGAGTATTGTGCAAACAGGATTGTGTAAACTTCAACTGGTTGATAAGGGGCGCGCTTATTTTTAGTAAATCGCGGTTAACACGCTCGCCTCGCAGCTTCCTATGGACTTTCAAATCGATCCAAACTCTACCGCGATATCGTAACGTCATTCATCGTATTCGATTTTTCAGAAAATTCATTTTGCTTCTTATACCTGTGAGTTTCAATCTCCGCTGTTTTATAAATTTAATAGGTAATACAAGAATCGTACGAAATCTGATATTTCCCTTTCGATCTGATTAAAATTCGAGATTCAGATATGAAAAAATTGTATTCCAGATAAACGGACTGAAAACCGAGGCAAAAGAAGTAGCGTTGAAATTTTATCTCTCGTTTCAAGATGCTTCCAGCAATTTTTAGCTGCAAGCCGGAAACGCGGACGCGCGTAACGATATATCTACGCGACGTCTAACAAGTGAGTCGTTTTCCCGAAATAATCCCCGGCCATAGGGCGGGAGCAGAGCTAAAGTGTAATAATAGCCGTATGGAAATGAGGTCCGTCGGAAAAATTCGTAAACAGGCGAGGAATAGCGATCGGCAATCGTTGCTCCAGAAAACCAGAAGAAGGAGCAATTATCAGTGGAAAACGAGCAGATAACTGTTATCGCGTTGCACTGGAATACAATGCGGCATCCCGCCGTCGCGGTACGGGCGTTCCCTCGAGAATTCATTTTTTGGCTCGATACCAAACGCGTCACTCAGTTTCTTTCTCTTTCACCGTCGATTCACTCGCTTCGTCTTCGTAAATAACGAAACGCGATAACGGGACGAGGGGGGCGCGAGACTAGCCGCGAAACGTTCCCGTTTTGCTTCACAACACCTTTATCGCGGCAGCTGTAAGCGGGAGCTTTTGATCATCGCCCATGTCATGTGCCATTCATCAATCTCCTCGAAACTAGGAAAGGAAGATGAAGTACATGTCGAAGAATCGAATTTTTACTGTTTAATCAATGGTTCACGATAGTTGCAAAAAAACGAATTATGAGGAAGAGAGAGAGAGTTAAGACATAGTTTCCAAGAAGTGTCTACTTCCTTGTGAAACTTTTCCAATCAATGTTTCAGGTCAATAGGAATTTTGTTGTTCCTCTTATTGTTCATAGCAAGTGGCTAAAAATAATTGAAATATTGTTTACGAGTTTATTTCAAATGATAATCGTCCATTCTGTTGATGTTGAACTCAATCAATAATTATCCCCCAAGAATACTCGAGTTTAAGAAAACGATTGTCCCCCGCTCCGGATTTCTCCGCGAGTTAATTCGTGAAACCTATAGTTTTGGTTTTATATTTTATTACAACCGAATATACTCAGAATACTTTACTCTCGATTTATTATACATAAATATTATATTTGTATAATAATATCATTTGAATAAAAAAAGATTTAATGTATGTATGTATGTATGTATCGATTATTCTCATTTCTAATCCATGCGTTAAAGGATTAAGAAATCTCTCTTGATTCAACAGTTACTTCTTGTCTATCGAAAAATAGCAAATTTTTATGGATTAATCTGTATAAACTATGATTTGAATGCATGTATACAATATGAGATGTACAGAATACAAAGGACGCATGTAAAGTGCAAGAAAATCGTTGTTTTCTGATAGATAAGAGAAATTTTGATTCGGATTTCATTTTTTTAATTGACATCACCAATGTTTCATTTTGCATAAAATTCTACGGTCTACTTATGTATCATCGTATCCTTCGAAGCAGCTGCGTCGTCGGCACTCATCGCGTCTTCTTGGAAACGCCACGGAAACAAACTATTCGTTTTGATGGCGGGAAAGAAGACCTCGTTAAGGAGAACTCGTTCAACTCGATTTAACCGGCGTATTGAGCCTAATTGGAAAATTGTCAGGTTTTCAATTGAATTTTCATGCTTTAATTGATGCCCGACCAGTGTACCTATTTACAAAACAGGATGCTCCTACCGAGCGAGATCGCTTAGGGAATATTTATAGATTCCACCGTATTTTTCCATTACATTGAGACTGGATCCAGGGATTCCGATGACCGACCAAATAGTCAATTATAGTTTACGCGTTCGCAGCATTTCAAGCGTATAAAACGCTTTTGGCAGATCGTTCAGAATTATTTAATTTCGTAATCAGATAAATAATTCCACGTATGTGAATCTTTAGCACTTGGAATAATAGTCGAATGGAAAATTGTTGCGCGCGGGCTGATATCGCGTATAAATATTGAAACGAGTGTACTCGAGGATTGGAATACATGGATCGGCTTCTTGGCCCATTAATCAAGCATCAACGCACAAATGTTTGCACGTCCCGACGTATGAAAATAACCGTAATAACGACCAGGCTCATTACTGTAAACGATAAAAAAAAGAGGTCTTACCGTGATCATTTATCTTCAGGAATTTACTAAATACGAGATTATTATCGACTTGCTTCTGTATCTGGGCTATCGATGAAAAACAAATTGGACCTATTATGGATATTGGTAAAATTTTGAAATCTAAAAGATCTAATGTCCCAACTATAATCGAAAGCCTCTAGCAATTTGATAAATACTTGAAACTCATTTCTTCAAACGAGAAACTTGAAGTGGTCTCTTCAGATCCAATTAATCATCAAATTAAAAACAGCTTTATCGAATAGAACGCTTATCGACTAGCTAATCATCAAAATACTTCAGGTTGTTACAACGCTACACTTTTTTATCTAATTTATCTAATCGGACTGCTGAAAACGTGATTACCATATTAGGTATTGAGATCTATTCTCTTTTCGTTGGTGGACTCGATGATAGTACGACTACAATCTGATCTGTTACCCAACTGTTCTAAAGGGGGTCAATCAGCAGAAAACCGATCGGCTGATATGTTCAAATTCCGACTCATCGGGTTTTCGAGTGTCCTTTGAAAAAGTAGCTGAAATCGAAAAATGGCGAACGGCCGTGCCCTTATTGAATTCTTTCGCCGGCCCTTGTTGCTCCTCTCGAGGAATTGATTAGGGCGAACCTTCCATTCACTCGAACCGTGAATGAACCGTGCGTTGAATAGACGCCGGTCACAATGAACAATCCTACGCGTGCAGTAGTACGGATCAAGCGGTGGCTCATACTTCATATAATGCTATTCGTAAGAACAAAGTTGTGATACTTGAGATGCATTATTTATTTGCTAAAAATAGTGGAACAGTTAATCGGAAACGTAACTAGTACTAATTCATTCTCATTATCATTACTATTCTATTAGCAAATGTAATTACTAAAGCGCAATAAGTACCTAACTGTATTAACATCTACTTAATTCACCTATTTACTGAATTTGAATTAATGAAATCTACATAGTGTATTTTAAGTATCTTAAGACTTTTATAAATGAATCTATCTACTTGAGGAATGAAACGAAAAATGTTTGAATCAATAACGAAGCGTCAGTTCTAATCTCAGATAACGAAAATTCAAACATAAAATTAGGAATTCAAGAATTCTTTCATTAAAATCGCACTCTACCTACAGATCAGCTGACCAACGGGCAATCTCTCGGAGGCCACGTGTCGGGGCCGAAGTTCAATAAAACTTATCTATCGATTTGCTGCTGCAGTATATTTATTTACCAACAATCGCGAGGCGACAGTGAATCGGTGCTTCGCGGCGACAAGCGTTTCAAAAATAGCCGTGATGCGGGCCAATAAACCCTGCCGCGGCCGGGTCACTCGACCCACCCTCGTCTCGCTATCGCAGCTTCCCTTCCGTACATTCCAAGAGTTTCCCTTGAACCAACAGAAATGCCAGTATTTTTTTATGAGCCAGCTGTGTCACGTGACCATATATTTCTTGGATGTTTTCCCATTTTCTTTAAAAGAACCATCAGTGCAGTACAATCATTACATAAGCCGTAACAACACTTCTCACTGTTTCCAGTAGTATGTTTGTACTAAATGATACAGAGATAACAATATAATTAATCCTACTTGTAAAGTTTGCAGGCCCGTAAAAGACTAATTCTAATCGTTCGTAGGCTCGTCTTTGAGCAACGGTAATTAATATTAACGTTCTACGCTGCTACTCGTAGCTCCGTTTAATGCGTCACGAGGACACGTACGTTAATTATTGTACAGGTTTTTCATCCGCTCCCGTGGGTAGGGAAAGGCCGCGACGTAGGTACTCGGCCGGCGACGACGGTTCGATCGATTTTGAAATTTTCCGACGCCGCAAGTCCGACGGAGAGCCAGAGAACATCCGTTCGGTTTTGTCGCCTCAAATCGAATCGATAAGGATGCAGATAGGGGAACCGATGGACAAATTAACGGCAGGGAATTTCCATACGCGCGAGTGTGTACAGAGAACTAGCAAGGTCGATCCGCCGACAGAAAGGCCCCCATTACTGATTCGAAATTAATATTCCGATCGTCTCGGTCGACTTACGCACGCATGTGCCTGTGCCGCGGCGGTCGCGCGCGCCTATCTCGCGTGCCTCGTATGGAAATTTCAGAAACGACGATGTTTCGTGAACGAGCGTCATCGTTAAGCGTCGATAAACGAGCAACTTTGCGCTGGATCAAACCGGGCGAAAAAAATAGATGCGTTAAGCGCCTCGTCGATAGTCTAATTATGGAATCGCCTCGTGATAAGCGGGAAAATAAATGCGCGCGTGTACGATAGGAGATAAGTATGTGTATGCAGTAATTTAAAATATTGATTCATTTATATATAAAATATCACGTCGTGAATCATTCAATCATGTATAACATTGTATCGGAAGTGCGGATTAGAACTTGAAGATTTAACTACGTCGTTCTGCAAAATGTTTTATTGTGCTCACACTTTTCCATCCCCGCAGTTGGGGTGAGCGAGGATCGAAACGAACGCACGTGTTGTCACGAGCACGTGCAAAGGGGAGCTACGCATGCGCTCACCTCGAGGCGGGAAGTGCGCGTGAGCGTTTGTGAATATGAAACACGCGTGGCGGCACACGCGTGCCTCTACACGCGGCTTCTCATCTCGTACGAGGCACAGACACAGGCACACGTTCTGTGTACGTACTATCTACGCACGTATGTAGACCGCGACGGAAGCCGAACGCGATAAGGTCGAATGATTACCTTTTTTTGTGAAGCCACTGTCACCGCCCGACGAAATTCTACGCTCGGATCACCAGAAGTAAACGGAGACTGGAGCGTAACGCGCGCGTGTTCCTGGCCGGTTAGGTGCGCGTATACTACTAAGACGATACGCGCGATGTGCTCGAGTGTAAACCAGCGGAGCGCGATGAACGTGTCCCGTCGGGTGTGCACGGCTTCCATCGGTCACCGATAACGACCGAATGCCAGATTGGTCCGCCTCGAGGCTCGGAGGATCTGTATCGTTGGACACACGCTTGTCGGAATCGCAACGTCCGGTCGTCGGACGATCTCGCGCCGCGGAGCCGCTAAGCGTGACGCAACGAGCGTAGAAATCCGCGGCTAAACGGAATCCGAAGGTTCGCCAGGAAACGTCCCGTCGTCGGTCGTCCTTCGCGGAAGAACACGCGCGAGGATCAACAGGACGATCATCTTGAGATGATACCGATAACGAGTGTGAAAAGCCACGACCTTGTGAGATTATAAAACTATCACTGCTCGGCGGTAAGAGCAAATCCGGACGGAGTCTTTAAATCCATTGCGCGACTGATCCGTATTGAGTGATAATCGAAGCGCGTTCGCGAAGGGTAGATATCGCCAGCTGATAGTCCAATCGCAACTACGCGGCGGCAACATGTTGCTCGAGCGAGTCTCGAGTAGCAATCGGCGATCATCGATGCGCGTCGAAACGAGACGGCCGTGGTGTACACCACCCTTCGCCCACGGATCGAACAGCGATCGCAACTAATCGTTAAATGCGCATTACAACGCGTTGCAGTTTTGTCCGTCGAACGCTGCCGCGAGTACTCGCCGAGAAACACTCCAATAGACGAACCGTTTCGGTCAAAAGACTGTGCGTCAATCGGTTTTCAATCTGCGGATAACGATGATGTAGAGAATTGAAGAAATGGATTACCGTCGAGGTAACCCGGACGCAGGTGTTCGCCGATAGTGGATCCGATCGAATTATACGCGTGCTTATCCCGCACGTTCCGCGACTACGGTGCTGAATGATTTATCTACTAAATAGGAACGATTAAATCGCCGAGAATATGCTAATCGAGCATAGCATAAATACAACGTGCTACCGGAATGTTCGAACGCGTTCCTAAACGTGTCTCGCGGCTGCTATTTGCGTATTTGTGGGACATGCTCGTTCAACGAAAGTGGGCTAAACTCTTAGATACTTTGTTAATTAGTAAGTCGTGTAAGAAAAAGAGAGAGATTGAACAGGTTCGCGTATGTAAATACTATTTCAGTGCTATGGTGAAACGCTAGAGAAAATGAACTCATGCACGACTGCCAAGAAGTGATGGCACGTGTAGGAACGGAGTCCCATGAAGAAAAACAGGCATTGTTCTTTCTCTTTGCTCGATGCCGCATTCGTTTCGTCTGAGAATACGTTCGTTCGTTCGTTGACCTAACTCATTTGCAAACTAGGATTTCAATCACTGTTCTCTCAGGAATTCGTTTTTGTTTTTCATTGATGTCACGTAGTCGTTATGACGATTCGCAGTAATAATTTTACTTTGTTGGTAATATCACTCCGTGAAAAGTTTAAGTCACATCGAAAACCACTCACGTATGCGTCATGATCGTCACCAAGAATGCATCGATGTCACAGTCGAACAGTTCGCAGCTTGTTGTCCGCTTCACCTGAAGAAGAAGGGAACAGACCGAAGGGACGAACGCCATGAAGAATTCGCGAAGGAAAAAAGCGACGGAGGGTGTAGGATTCGCGGTAGTGAACTGTTAAACCTAATTGAAAGAGAGCACAAGAGAATCGCGGTAAAACAACGAGCCACTTGCAATTCTCGCGCGACTGAAAGACGGACTTCTGCTCGATTTCCTGTGCTTCGTCCCCTCCTGCTGCACCGCTCGGTGCTTAGAATCGAAAGTGCAAGTTTACTTAAGGTAGGTCGCGCCAAGAATATACGCCTATCGTCGCGACGAATTCCCATTTCGTTCGTACGCACGTCGCAGAAGAGCGGTGGAAATGTAACGAGATCATCCCGAGTAGATCATCTCTCGCGGATAGTTAACACGAGTTATACCAGTTCTGTTACTTCGTTTTAAAGATTAAATGAACGCGCCGAAACTTAGACCTACAGAGTGTCCCAGAAAAAGTGTTAGAGCCGAAAAGGGGTGATTTTGGAGATGTTTCTGAATAATAATTTCATTTGGTAAAATGCAAAGTGAGCCATGGTTTTTGAATTATTAACGAAAACCACTGAGCAATGAGAGACGCGTAAGGCCCGCGTTCAGCCACGGGTTGGCTCGGATCGTGACGCTCGGACGTTGCATAGTGCGGGCCTTACACGCGCTCTTATTAGTCAGTGTTTTTCGTTAATAATTCAAAAACCATGCCTCACTTTGCATTTTGGCAAAGGAAATTGTTGTTCAAAAAGACTTGCAGAATCACCTCCCGGCTCTGACACTTTCTCTGGCACATCCTGTATACGTGAAAGAATCTCGAATGATACAGCACTTCTTCCGTACTTTGGAAAGGAATGTCATGTGTTAGAACATAAATTGGCCGGAAATATTCCGACGCTGTAAAGTGCGAATCGATCTCGAAGCAGAACAGGAGAGGAAAATTCGGGGGGATGCACGTTATGAATAAATAAAAAATTCACGCAAATTTTTCAGTAATAAAAATTCATAATTCCTCTTCAATTTCAATAAACGTCACCTAATACATTTGTCCTTCTTTTGTACCACAGCATATATACTTCGCTTTTTTTTATACGTTTCCTTTTTTAAACATATGCACAGAATTAATTCGTGCGCACGCATATGTGTACGTATTGAAACGCTTGTATATATCATATATGTATACATATATATATAATATACATATATATATATAAATATACGCATGGCATGTATGCCTCTATTATGCACACGCGACGTAACACATGCTTCGTGTAACACTCTACTACAAGTTCCGCCTTCGGTTTCCACCTAAACATACATACTTACATACGAAACATGCGCATGCAAAGTGTCACATGGACACGCGCGTCGATAATTATTTATATTCATTTTTTAGACAGGTGCGTGTGGGGGTGGTAGCAAATGTATTTAATCATGGAACCCATTCGCCGCTGAGTCGACGACACGATGGGATGCGCGCGTGCACACGTGCACTCTAATTCGTTTTTTTTTTTCATTTTCTTTTTCTCTCAATAGCATGTATACATTATATTCCGATTCAAACCACATAAAACACGACCTCCTGCACGACAATCGGTCAGAATAAAAATAAGTGTCGTAGTAATTGTACTAATTAATACGGTGTAATAGTAAATAGTAATGATAATAATGATAGCGGTGGTAGCAGTGATGATAATAGCACTGTTGGTATATATATACGTATATATATATATATATATTTGTTCTCCTTTTCTGCATCGATAGCAACGATTCTATTCTGCTATCTTCCGCTTTTTCTTTTCATCTTTTCGATCTTACTCGCATGTGAATCTAGTAACCGATTTACCAATAATAATAGTCGTATATACAATGTACATACAATTGTAACATTCGTTATATGCCGTTTAACAAGATTTACAATTAGTTCCTTTCCGTTTCATTATATGTATATATTCTAAGTATAGATATATGAATCTATGTTAACAGTACATAGATTTATATATTTATGTCGATAGGCATGTATGCATACGTAAATAAAAATTACTATGTATGTGTACAGATATATATAATTGAATAAGTCTACGCGCGACATATTTAATTAATTACTTACATGGTGAAATCAATTTTACGCCCGGCTATGCATCATCGTGCAATTAGTCGAGAATTAGTTTGTGTTATCTTGCATGCCTACTCTTTGCCACCATAATTTCCCCGACAGGTAATTAAATGATTATTTTATACAAGCTAGATCAGACGAGACGTTTTCTTTATACATACATTCATTTATCCGTGAAATAAACGTTCTAGCTGAATCGTCGATATATTAATCTTAATTTCTTTACTTAATCTCTATCTAACAGCGTGTTAATTGTTTATATTAGTTCAATATATTAATACAGAGAGACCTATCTTGGCGAGGTCTCGTAAACAGAAATCACTTTTTCCTTTATTCGCCTAATTCCTCAAAAATTCGTTATACACTATTTTACAATTGCCTATATAATTTATTTACAGGTCATTCCGCAGAGCGGCGAGTCTACCCTCGTGTCATCTAATTCACATTCTCCCATCTATATAATATTGTGTGTAGATACATGCATGTACATATATACACACACACGCACATTCTTTCCTGTATGCAAGAAAAATAGCTCTCTGAATGTGATTCAATTGGAATTGTATCATCTTTGGATCGCGACCAAAAATAGATTTAAGTAACAAGTTATAGGTGGGGGTGTTCTCGATTAAGGATGGTCGATCGTAAGACATTGGTCGCGCGTGCGACTTTCAAGAATCGGATTTAACGCTAACGGTACGCGCTAACATAAATAATGTAAGAAATACACACGGTGAACGTTTCTTCTTTCCTTTTTCTTTTTTACTCCGTTTCGTTGTTTCCGACATGTAAATATAGTAGCTCAAAAATATAGCACAAATATATTCAAAATTAAGTCTCCTTAAAAAGTACTATGTATAACAAAGGTAAAAGAGAGCCAGTCACAAAAATTGGGATTGACCATCCTTATTCTAAATCATAACTTTTATCACCGACGATGATCTTCCACGATTAGTCGATATGCAAGGTGCAAAAGCATTTTTTCATATTATTTCAGTATTTCTTTTTTCTTTTTTTATTCTTTTTATACTGATTAATCTATACTGATTAAGTTAATAAATTTTTCTAACTATCATCTACTATTGACATAGGCAAATGAAGTCCTCCACCTGATGGCATTTTTTACATCTCCACGTACATGTGTATATATATATATAATATTTATATTTATATATTAATTTCATAAAAAAAATTAGATACAATTGCAAAAAGGTCTAAGTACGTCAAAAATACCATCAGGTCGTACTCATTAATTTGTGCTTTTTAACCATTAAAATGTATAAAGAAGAAGTACCTTTGTCAGACATTCTCGAAGCAGCAGCCCTATCACAGTGTGGCTCGGAGGTGAAGGCTAATTTTCTCTCCCTACGCGGACCAGACTTTTTATAATACGGACTCTATTTGCTTAATTTCCTTCTCCGGTGGTTCTTGCGGTGATGGCGCAGTTTCCACGATTTCAGGAATATCCTCTTCGTTTTCTTCCTCGACATCCTCGTCAATCGGAGTCAGCGTATCTAATATCACAGGCTGAGTCTGTAACAGATATGATTTGCCCCCTCGTCACATCGGGATACAATTTCCAACGAGTAATAAATACGTTCCACGATGATTACCTGCGGCGTTGTGCACCGTTTCATCGCCGGCGCCATGAAACTGGTAATCGTGCTTATGAAAAAGAAAAATCCTGCCATGAAAAACGGGATGCTGTAGCTTTGCGTAGCATCGTAAACGGCGCCTGCCAAAGGAGATCCAATGATCGCAGCCGCTCCCCTGAATAAGATTAAAAGGCCAAACGCGCTGGTCAATTTATCCAGTCCCAACAGATCCACCAAAATGATCGACGTCAAGGAAATGTACCCGGCTGAAATGTCAAGTAAAACGAACGTTCATACGACCTACAAGATTACCAGATCGGCGATGGTATTTATTACTTGACCACTCACATATAGCTATGCCGAAAAGAATACTCGTAATGATATAAGCAGGATAAGAATGGCAAAACGGAATCGCAGCTACTGCAACTGTCGATATAATTAAACAGATATTATTCAAAAGTAGCGAGTCTACTTGTGGGAAATCTGCAATGTATCCACAAGCAACGCGACCCAGGGTATTCGTAATTCCAATTATAGATACTAAGTACGACGCAAGAGTCTTGTCAATATCCTAAAAATGACATACATTAAAAAAGCCGATCATACGATGATTATTCCGTAAAGATATGCATACATTAATGTGGCGACTTACATCTAAAACTGCAGCGTCTAGTAAGTACACAAATGGAACATACAATCCTGCCATTCCGAAAACGTTACTAATACCAATCAAAAGAAATACTGGATCCTTCAATAGAGACACGTCCATCATTGTTCCTAAAACCTCTTTAAATGAATCAGGTAACACCAAGCAAGGGCATAGAGGTTCTGAAATGATCAATTTCGTTTAACAAATATTCAATTGTTCATACAATATTCTACACCAATTTCTGAAAAACCACTCACGCTGAGGTGCTTTCTCAATGTCGGTGTCTTTCATGTCCCCACGCACAGATTTTGATAAAGATATAACACTCTGACGATAATTTGCAAGTGATTTTTGGCTCTGGTATTCTGGTAAGTTAATAACACTTCCACTGTAAAAAATATCCTTTCTCGATAGTGGCCGAATTATTTGTGGTTTCTCCTTTGGGATACTAGACTTGCTCGTCGTAAAAGTGATACTTTCGCCATCCTGCAAAGTCGTTAATAATATCAATAACCGTGTAGCTCTTTTTCAATCGTGTATGTATTTAATAATTTCTAATAGAATACATACATCCACCTCTGCGTTATTATTTCGCGAGCCCATGACGCTGCTTGTCGAAAGTCTCAAGTGTAAGCTCTTCCTGATATCGCCATTAGAATTCAACGCTGTCCTTGAGTTTTTGATCGCACTAAGGCTAGGCTTGTACCTTTCGCCAGTGCTAGTCTTGCGAATTCTGTCGAAGAAGGGTACAGAACCATTCTTAGGTAAACCTTGGACATGCGTTGTAAAAGCTGGTTGCGAAGCGTTTCTCGGCATTATCGGCTTGAACTCGCTCTCAGACTTTTCCGTCATATCCTTCCCGTCTTTGGTATCGTCGATATTCTTCCTGCTCTTCGGCTTCGAGGAGATATTCTTCAAGTCCATGCTGCCACTATTACTAGTCGTCCCGCTGGAGTGTTCTTGCACTTTAACTTCGGATATAGTGGGGAGGGTTGGCACCGTCGGAACTGGCGTTAAAGGAGTTCCTTTTAAAATTATATAATCGAATGAAGTACATGGTGAAATGCTACGATGATCAATGACACGTTCGAAGTTCGCTACTCTTACCAGGCACTAATTGGTCTAAATTGAAACTGGAGTGAACGCCAGGATCAATGTTAATAGGCATCTTCATTCTCTTCTCCATGGTTCCATCAGGCAGTTGTACCATGAAGTAAGAGCCCCCGATACTACCGCGTTCCATTTGGAACCTTTTCTCCTCCGCCATTCTTTGTAACAACGGTTTCACCGAGGAAGCCTTCGGATATTCCAACGGCCTCATCATCGCGCCGAATACCTATAATTTGCCTATTGTTATCACAAAATGTACAATCTGCGCTCCGCACGCGTGCAAACCATCTGTAAGTGAACTTACAGCGCAATTTAAAATAAGGCCAGCAAGAATTAAATTAGCTCCCTTCCAATTATAAGATTCTAATAACATAGTCGCAAGAGGCGCAAATGCAAATGTTCCAAATCCTGAACCGCAAACAGCGATGCCTGTAGCTAGAGATCTCTTGGTTTCAAAATAATAGCCTACGCAAACTACTGCTGGTAAATATATTAGACCAAACCCAATTCCTGTAATGCGAAACGCGATCATTATGACGTGCTCAGGACATGAAAAAACAAATCATGTATGTTCAACATACCTCCCATGACACCGTAGGTGATCATAAGCATATTTACACTGGTGGAAAATGTTGAAAGTACAAATGCCGCCGCACCTAAAAAACTTCCCGCCATGCAAACGGCTCTACACCCGTACTTGTTCGTTAAAGCACTGACAATAGGACCTAGCGGAGAACAATAAACATTTTTTCAATTAACATATCAAGGGGATTTAAAAGGGATGTACCTTGTGGCGAAGGAACTCACCAGCACTGAGGTACATGCCAGATAACAGTGACCCGACCCATGCAGTTTTTCCTTTTCCTTCCCCGAAATACGTAACAAACTCTCCGAGGAAAACGCCGAACGTATAAGCGATACCGTCCACTATCATGTTACACATGAATGAAGCGAACACCACCACCCAACCGTAACCCCCGTCAGGTGGTGGCGGTATGTCATGGTATTCGCATAACGAGCCCCCTTCATCTTCTGGAGACGCTTCGTCACTGACTCCATCGGCGCTAGTTAATCTCGCATGCTCTTCGACAGAATATTCGCTTTCCGTCTGTGAAAAAATATTTCAGTGATTAAGACAAGGGGTAGCATTGCTTTGTGCAAGAAGGAAAAAGAAACATGAGCTCGATGTGAAATAATAATACGCCTGTACTCTAGAAGATTTGAATGAACTACATATTAAACATGTTGCATTTGTAACATTGATAGTTGCGTTTGCCTTGAGTAAACTAGAGGCAGTTCACCTTGAGCACTACGATAAAAAGCTTCCTTTCATGCCAACGCATAAATGCATAGATACATCTATGATCTTTCTACGATTACAAAGAATTGATGAACAAATTGTTTACTAGCAATTCTGATAGATTTCAGAAGATCACACATTAGCTGGATTATCCTTAATGCTTTTTTTTATTCAGATGAATAAGTTCCCTTAACAGGAATTAAAAAATTTCATGAAATTAAACGAATTGCTATTAAGAGCGATGTTGCGGAACATGTGCCTCGAGCGTAACGTGAGAACGGACGACCGGGCTGTATTATAAGATGATCTCATAACGCAAACGTAAGCATAGATATTATATGGCTACTGTGACTTAACCGGTCCCTAAGGCTACACTTATCCAAAGTAAGATAGCATTTCCACTGGATCTAATAAACCAAAAGCGATATTGATCACGCGAGCAAAACGACCGAATTCCATCAAATTTCTGCCGTACAGGAACTTCGCCTATGTAATACCTTTTTCTTAAATGCAATTAATTTAGAAAGACATATTTTCCAGGTTTTCGGATGCGAACGGTACCCGTTTCGCAGAAACAAAACGCATTGTTCCGTGCAATGACCTCGAGTGCCGACGAGTCAAACGAATTAAAATGTTGCAACTCCGTTTAGTACAGACCTAGAAACGCATTCTTTACGATTCTGAGAAAATTTCAAAATTATTTCGCATCAATTTTGAAACAGCCGTCACTCAGTTTGACGTCGGCCAATTGTCAATTTGTCAATTAATTAAAACGTTACTCCCGCATTGTTCCGACACAGTTACCCAGTTCGTTTCACAACTGGCTCGTAAATGAGGTGCTACATACTGGGTCTGTGCTAAATGCAACACGTACGAGGTTTATACTATAAACGCATAGGCGAGCTCGATAGTGACTTCGCCAAATGGAAGGTCAGTAGAATCAGCTGATCCACTGTCATTAGAATCGGGAAGGTGTGCGCCACCTAACATCAATGGGAATGAAGCTCAGAGTAGCATTGTTGTTTTCGACCTTGTTTCCGTGGCGGTCGGTGTCACATTCTCGCGACGGGTGCGAATCGCTCACATTGACGTGCAGTGGTGCACGGCCGTGCAGACTATGTACACACACATGTGAGTTACGATGATATGTAACTGTAATCGTTTCTCGTCGTTCATCGGAAACTTCTGCGAAAGTGTAAATTATACATCGACTGTCAAGGCTAACGTCACGTGTCGTCCCGCGAACCGTGCCGATCCGAGGCGGACGGACGGGTACGTCGGGGAACAAAAGCGGAAGGGCATCGTTCGGTACTCGAGGCGAACTGGATCACAAGGGACGAAGCTCGAGACGGGGAGTGCGCGAGGATCACGCACGCGTTTCGTTGAAACGCGACATGAATCCTCGGGGAACGTACCGTACTGATCTTTCGCACGCGACGCGAGCCGTATTGGCTGTACTGCGACTTGTTGAGCGACACGCGCGACATTCTACGATCGCCTTAATGTCACACTCCGCTCGTTCTGCCGTTGGGCTCCACGTACTGTGCAGAAATATTCTATTTTCGTACAACGTGCGCGCAGCTGCGCGCGCTCTGTGTTCTTTCTTCCCGTGACTTTATTCCGCAATACAATATACACGCCACTTGTGCGTTCTTACAACGCTTCCCCTGTTCGCGAATTTAACAGGAGCAGCGTATCACTCGTCAAAATCCGCTGCCATGTCTTTCACACTCGCGCGTCCCGCGTCAACTTTTGTCATACTGCCGTCGCGCGCCCACCGCCCTACGCGATGTCAAAGGGACCACTGCGTCACACCAGAGTTACAGCCCTCCCTCGAGACGAGTCGAGGATGGACGCTGTCCTGTTCCAGGTAACGCGGTATTCGTACACGATCAAACGATAGGCGTCTCGGCAGGCTCAGGTCATCGACGAGGTCCAGCAACGGAGCAACGGATGCATGCGAACGGAGCGACACTTCACACCTCGTACAACGATAATACTGCACGCGCGAATTCTCATGACAACTTTGCCGGCAAGAATGACTAGACCGTCGGTGGACGTTTTCGCTACTGCGTATCACTACGCGCCACGGAGATTCTATTTATATACAAACACTGCGTTATTAATTCTCTCCGTCGAACAAAGTTACTTTGTTCTCTGCACGCGACACGTTTCTTTATGTGTCATCGTGTCCGAACCAATCTGTGCAGTGCGAGAATGATGCTCTGTGAACGGATGGGAACACCATGCAACGATGTGTCAAATAATTGCGATCCCTGCCTGGTTCGGTGATTGCGAACGCGCGTGTACAGATGCACCGTGTGTTCTCTAGCTATAGGACGAATCCCTTTTGAAGCTTGCGACTAAATCACACTCGAGTCCTCGTCGAGAGTTTAAGTACCCGCGGAACAAAAGGACTGCTCGCGGCTCGCGACGAGAGAGTTCTGAGCTCTCGTTCAAGCGGTACTGATCGGCCGTGCGCGAAAAGTTAACCTATAAACGCGAAGGCGTCGTACTCACGCGTCCCCACCCTGTCACAATTACGTGGCGCGACAACTAGACGATATGCGAATTTGCATCGACCATGATTCTAAAAGACGGCTTGAATTTTCAAACGGTTGCGGTTTTCCTCCCGAGACTCATGTTCTCAGCGAAACAAACGTCGACTGTCCGATTCGAACGAGAAAAAACGAAAAGCTGACGAAAGAGAAATGGGCACCGATTAGAAAAAAAGAATTCTCAACGGTCGCTTCTATAGATGTATACATACAGAAGGTAGGCATACATATGAAAGGTTTTGATACCGAGCTTGATTCAATTTGCGACCTTACGAAAGTGTTACATAAACGAAAGCTATAAAGTATTAAGAGGCTCGGGGGCCGTGATGTAAACAGTTCGTACGTAGTCGCCGATCTTTTTTCGCGGTTCTAACGTTACCCTCGATTTTACGCGTGCTCGAGTGTTAAATTTTTTCATTCGACAAAATTCGTACATCTGATACGATGACCGACGGTCTGTAACAATAATGCGCGTGTGGGAAAAGAAACTAGTTCAACGCTGCATTGTTTGCATTTAATTTGAAGAGTCGGAGCACGGTTGACCGACGCAGTGGCAGCGCAAAAATAAAAAGAAGAAAAACAACTCTGTGACATTGTGCTTCACGCATGGCCGAAAACCCTTTCGTTGCCTATTTAAACATACCCGACCATTGAATCGTTGGACGTGCCGAGGGTTAGCTTCTGCATCGCGGGAAAAGTTACACCGCGTACGACCGACACGGTGTAGCTCAATGTCACATCGTCTCTGTACAGCGTGGATGATTCACATCGGCTTGACGTAGTGTAGCCGAGATCTACAAGTTATTTACTTTAAACGTGCACCAGTACCAGCATTCGAACTTACGCTCCATGTATCGACATATCGTTCCGCGTTACCCATCAGTCCGGCGTTTTACAGGCTGTAACGTGCGTTTTTCCGTATTTCAAACGTCATTGGGCAAAGACGAGTCCGCAGCCACTCGCGAAGTTTATGCAATTTTTAGAGTTACCCGTTTCGAAACGTTACCTCACTCAGCAAATATTTGCTGGCAACGATCTCGTACTTCACGAAGAAAGTGACAGTTCCCGATGGCGCGCCGCTATCAGCTGGATCGAAAGCTCGGTGGATCGGTTAGGGAAATCGTAACGTGTATTTCGCGAAACGGCCATCGTACTCGCACTGTAGCGTGACGCGCGTTCAAAAATAATGATCCGGTGTTCGACGCTTTTTACAAACTCGTAAAATTGATCTCGCGCACGAGGATATCGAAATATATACGTGTTATCGAGATTACCGACGACGCATAGAATCGCGGTTAATCAATAGCCATCTTAACGACGGCTGCCTCGAAAATCAGCGAGACGATCGAATTACGGCGACGCGCGCGGACGAGAGATGGCGAGAGGGGACGCAGTTAAACATCAAATAAACATTCCGAAGACGATCTCGAGCCGACAGTGGTAGAAATACTCGACCGATCGAAACCGATAAAAGGGATAGGTAGAGCCGGGAATGGTGCCACTGGTGTGTAACGTCGATCGCGCGAGAGTTACTGCCGCGGCGCGCTGCTGCGTTTCACTGTTCCTCTGCACGTTTTCGTTCCGGAGCGCGCTTATGAATTAATTAGATAACAACCAGCGACAATTAGTCCCGCGCATGAAAACACCATCTGCTTCTCATCTCCGCGGAAAAATTAACTGGCAGAAGCCACGGGACTGTTCGTGCCGCTCTATTCGAGTGAAGCCAATTCGTGGTAATTGACAAAACGCTGTGCGTATTTTCGTGACTCCCATTCTGCGCGACTCGATTATCGAGCATTTGTATCGACTAAGTACATGAGCCGGTCGCGTCCAACAGCGACGATCGAGTGAAATCGGGCTTTCTCTTTTCAATTTTCGACGCGTGCAGAGTCTTCGGAAAGCGAGATCAATAATCCACGATATGATCGCGAAACATCTGGTTCTCATCGTCCCGACGGACGTCAGCAACTCGCGATACCTTGAAATGACTCAGAAACCATAAACGATGGCTACATCACGATGTTTTCCTGATTTGCGACCGACCATTGTTTACGGCGGCGGTGTTAGCCTCTCTCCGTTCGTCCCAGTTTGCTTAGGACCGCGAGATACCGGGAGGAGCCGCGATAAACGCTGCGCGAACACAATAATCGTGAAAGGAAGAGCAACATTCCCCGGATTCGAATGAATCACGTTTGTCTGAGTATGCATTTCAAATTATCGTCAACTCGCCTGAAACGGCGGTGTCCACGTTCTTTAATTTTTATTCCCCTTCGTCATTGCATCGCAATGAACTATGAATGTTTATAGCTGGGGACACGTAATTGTAAAAAGTAGATGAAGCTTCCCATTCAGCGATTATTGCGAGCTTTTCAATAACAAAATCGAGGAGCTACACCATCGTTCGTAATCGCAGATATTAATCGTCTATTTATTCCATTTATTATCGCAGAGGATGATCTAACATTCTGATCTGGTGCACACGGTTCCCAAAATTTGTCTGTCAATTATCAGTACAATGTTTAACTGATCATTTGTCAAGGAGAAAATTACCGCATTCATGGACACGTACGCCTATTTATTACATTACTTTAGACGGCCGAATAGTCCGGGGATAAGGGAAATACTTGACATCGATACAAAATGATAACGAATTCAACAAACACTCAAAAGATAAGACGTTCGCGAGTAATAAAATACAATTTAATCCACGAGTCGACACCATCATAAACTGGCACGTTGTACGATTTACGTGAAGGTAAAACGGCGGTATAAAGTATATAGGTAATAACATCCGTGGCTCTTCCCGGAACCCAACATTTTTTAATACGAAATCTCGGCGCGTGCAATAACCGCGAACGAATACACACGCTCCCTTTATCGATGTACGTGGCTGGGAAATACGTATCAATTCTGTTACTGAACCAGCCGTGTATTTTGACATTTACATTTAGAATCCTCCGTAATCTGTGGTAATCGTGATCGACGGTGTTTACGGATGGTCTCGAGTTAAAATTTCGTGTGTACGCACAGATGTAAAACACGCCCACCGATGCGCGAATTGAGTTTTCGACTATTTAATTTTATTCGATCTCGCGCCGAGCCACGCGGTGATCTATCGTTAAAATTAATTTGCAACCACCGCCAGCGTCGGACACCGCGACAACTCGATTAAACGCGAGCCGTGCGTATCGATCGATTCGTTGATCTCGGCGCAGTTGATCTCAACGATCGCAGAACAACGAGATGTGAAACATGAAACATTTTACGTACCTTATTCTTAGGCGACATCGCAAGTTAACGAAGTTTCGACGGGTCCTGCCTGAATGAAGATGAATACACCCTCGCGATGAATAGGAGAACGAATGAGAGGGCAAGGAAAGAGAGACGGCTGGACTCGCCCCACCTGAGTGGACAGCGTCCAGCTGCGATACGAGAAACGAGCGATATGAAAATGCGCGCTGCTCAACCACCGGCTGACTTATCGCCGACTCCGACGTCCATCCTATGCCCCACTCTATGAAATCTCCATCTCACTCCATTTCCCCTTGCCTACTAGTCCTCCCGTGTGTCCCTATCGTATCATTTTGCTCGATGTCTCCCTCTTTGTTCGCCGATTTCCCTCTCTATACACAGACACATCTATCTTTTTCTTCGTTCTTTTGCCGCACGAAAGATCGCGACCGTCTTTCTTCCGCTACCGATTTCCGCGTAGCCATTTATAACATTACTCACGGCGATGCGTCGCTGCGGCAAGCGGAGCAAACGGAACTGTCGGTAGGTACAAAGTTCTAACCGCGTGCGCTCCGATATTCCAAGTATGCACGAGATATCGCGACTGGATGAAGATCTATCGGTTACCGGTACAGACTGGTGAGCGACATAGCATATCAGTGGACGTCGGTCTGCGATTCGCCGAGCAATGGACTGAACGAAGAAAGGGAACGACCCGACATAGGGTGGAAAATCCGCGCGCGAAAGGGTAGCTCCCCAACAGCTGAATCTACATGGAACCCGATACGATCGAACGAAGGTTATTTTCTAAATTAAACGGTTTCGAGTATTTCGTCACAGGGGAAGTTCTAGCACAGATGCGCGAATATATACGTCTCTGTTTTATGACGAAAATAGAGTGGCAAATCGTACCGTTCGGCTCACCACACGTTTCACGTGTTTCAGGCACTGCCTGATTCTACTCTGCTTCTTCTACTGGTTGCGTGATCCTTTTAGTTCCTTACTGCACGAATATAACTTAAGCAGTGAAACGAAGCCTTTGAAAGTAATGAACTAAAGAAGCGAATGAATGATAAAGTGGAAATACGAGGGGGAGAGATAGAACGTGATTTAAGATAGATGAAAGGAACTTACGGCCGGTGGTTTCGCCTTGATCTGCAGGCCATCATCGTCACCGATCTGCTCCCCAATCTGTTCGCGGCTGCTAGCGGGGCCCATCTCAGCGCCGCGGCGCCTACCCTATAGTCGGTTCTCACTGTCTTCACCTGATCGAGACGATCACCGGTTCGCGATCTCGTTCCTCGTGAACGAGGAACAGCGCGAGATCGCCGGGATATCACCAGCCGGATGGCACGTCCCTCGGCCGGTCCGGTACGCTCCTTCCCAGCTTACAAGCCCCCCATCGGTGTTGCATTAACAATCTTGGTAGTCGTAGCTGTTCAATGACAGCTTCTTCCGACTATTTCACCCTCCCCTTTCTCTCTCTCTTTCTCCCTCTCAGTCTCTCTCTCCTTCTCTCTTGTACTTTCACGCTCCTCTTCCCTCAGTCCATTAAAGTATACCAGCGAAGATCAAGGAAACAGGATTTCCCGAGAATCCTTCCGGAGGGAGCAGGACGATAGAGGCAGGCCGCGGTCACAGGTCGGTCGAACGTCACCGGGTAGTTTCTTTTTCCGGTACGTCCCGCGGTACATGGAATTCGGCGAAGTCGCGACACAACCGCCACCACCGGCACCAATTCTCAGATCGTTCGAACCCCTCGACGAGGACGTCGTTTGCACCCCGCGCACGACGCTAATCAGAATTTCGATCCACCTTTTCGGCAGCCTACCGTATACCGCCTCCCCGGGACCGACTCTCTTCGGCTCCTTGCCCGACCTCCGACGCGGAACACCAAGCAATTCTGCAACCACGCTGTTACAACCGCCGTAGACCGTTCGCCAGAGAATATTCACCGGTAGAACCGAATTGTGGAAAACGTTTAAATCCTGTTGAACAGAATTTTCTCACGGACGACCCCGCCGCGGGTGGGTAGCGCCGCGGCGCCCCGGGATCAATAAAACGACCGCCCGGCCGTCGCCTTTCCTAGGTCCTGCCTGCCTGCCGTGATCTCCCGTTTACCCGACGCCCGACGTCGCGACGCGTGCCCCCCACTCCCGGCGTCGCGGCCGCTGAACGCGCCGATACGCCGCGTACCGAACGCAAGCGCGATCTCTCGTCGCGCACGCCTCCACGCGACCTCTCACCAGGAGCTTGCGCAGCTCGATTATCGACGCGATAGCTGCTCGGTATTGCATGCATCGTTCTGTAACCCCCCCGCTCCCACCCTACGGCCCTTTTTCCGCCCGTCCTTCTTCTACTCGCTGTTTTCCATATGTCTCTTTATGCACAACCAAACATACAGATTTCCCCGAGTCGCACACTATATA
Organism: Ceratina calcarata; assembly: GCF_001652005.2. NCBI lineage: Eukaryota > Metazoa > Arthropoda > Insecta > Hymenoptera > Apidae > Ceratina > Ceratina calcarata. The sequence goes on along the minus strand of NW_017151271.1, from coordinate 35,373 downwards.
CTGCAGCTAATGTCCCCGCTTTTTCCTTTTTGTTCCAAGAATCGATCTATGTATGCAATTTTCGCTAGCGTGATCGTGAGTCAGACCGTACGAACCTATGGCCTTTCGTCCGTCATTGATTAACGAAGGATAATGTCTCTGGAACTCGTCGTCACTTTTCGTTTAACGAAATAGATTTTTACTACGGCGCGTCTTATTGCTCTCTGCATCGGTTCAACTTAGTCCTTGATGGAAAATTGCGGTTGTTCACCTGTTTTCAAACTTGTAATTATAAGACCAAGTATGAGGTGTAATTACACGGCTTACGTATCACAACATTGTATCAACAAGGAGCCGGTTTGCGATTGCGAAACGTAGTCGAACATAGGGATAGATACGAATCTATTCGGTGGGGTTGCGACTCCGGAACGAGATAGACACTGCAGTGTTCGTCGTCGCAACCTTCGGAGTTGAAGGTCGTCGATGCTCAATGAAATTTAGAATAGCACGTTTGCTATTGATGCAACGATCGTTTGCGCGCGATCAAACGCAGATGGGCATTTCAATGAAATTTACAACTGTAAAAAAATAGGAGTGAGAGTCAGTTAGCGTTCGTTCGCCAGTTAATCCTGGTGTGAATAAACGGGTAAACATAGTGCCTACTCTATCAGAAAATATTTGCGTAATTCGTTTAATCAACCAGAAAATATTTATGCACACGATTACGTTTTATTATCTAACTGTATGCATAATCGATTTCGTACTATTCCGTACGCTGTCCCGTGCAATTGCTTTTATTTTATAGCAGCACAAACGCAGATCGATAGTCGACGGTGGCTGAGAGTAGTCACGAACAAATCCCGAGAACATTCGAATTGTTTGATAACGCCGTAATCGCAAAATTGACGCCTTCCAACAAAAACGAGAACCGCATTTCCGCGAATACCGAAGTAGGTATGCGCATACAGACAGTCGTTGCCTCGTGAATCGTCTTCTCGCTCGAATCTCTTAAGTCCCCGGTTTATCTAGAAGATTAGCCACACGGAGAAAAATACCTTTCTTATTAACAAATTGCAACCTCGCCGCGTCCAGTGTTCGACGGGAAAGAGAATCAAGGCAAACATGTTCAATTCGAACCGATATATTTCTGCGAATCCCGTAACTGTTTTATCACTTGTTTCGCGACCGTGCTCATCTCGTTCTTGTTCGAAGTCGCGATATTCTCTATTTTGCCGATCGGCAGGCTCGTGATCAACTCGTGAATGTACTTCGGATTGGTCAGACCATACGTGATCGAGTACAACACGCGCAGACACAGAAACAATATTTCGTCCGGCAGAGAATTGTTCTTTAGATAATAACTCAGCATGTCGCCGATCCGCAATTCGAAGAGATGTTGCAAGCCGGTTTTATTCATACTGACGTTGTAGAACGTCATCAGCATTAATCTAAAGAGATACGTTCGCCATGAGCATGTACAAATAATCGTTGGTCGTTAATTGCTGATAAAATGAGTACCTCTTCAGCGACAAGGAGCCTTGCGACAGAGGCAAGGTGGGCATGAGTTTCACCATCTTTTGTATGAAGGCCCTGCCGTTCGGATCGGTAATTAAAAATTCACGTCCTTCGGGAGTTGCCGATATATTCGTCACAATGCCTAACAACCCAATTATAAACTTATATTCGACGTTACAGGTGGGGGGGAATGCATTTCGATAAGTGTTTATAAACGCGACGAAACTTCCGTCCGTTATCGATAAAAACTCGCCAATCTTATCCTGAAACTGAAACGAAACGGTCGAAACCTCGCTGCTCGTCGGATCCCGAACATAGAATGGATATTTACCCCAGATAGCCAGACATCAACGATCTCCGGACATCTAGACGCACGCCATGTCAAATTGCCCAAAACTGCGCCTAAAGTCGCACAGTACGTACTCTGATTCAATATCTATGGAAATAATAAATGCGCGTTAAATGACGCTGCCCGATTCATGTGTCACGGCGTTGTCGAATTACTTGTTCTCTTAAATATTGTATCTCCTCTTGCGCCTTTTTATTCGCGTCTACCTGCTGCCGCAGCTGACCGTGTAATTGCGAGCACTCGAATTCCAGTGCCGATATTCTTTCTTTCTCCTCTGCAGAGGTCGAGAATGTGAAACGATACGACCTACATTTTTTCGCTATTTTCGAATGATAACAAATAAATCCGCACACCTTTATTTATCCGATCGGTCAGAGATTTCGGACCGATAAGATCTTGTATTTTCTGCCTGTCTTGTATATTTAGCCTCTCTAAATCTAAGTCTAAGCCAGAAGTAACAAGCGCTTCTGGCAAGTCTTTCATAAATTTATGAACACTTTTCTCGACGGTCTGCAAGGTGTCCTCCACGGAGATCTGAAAAGTTTTTTTATTACATATTGCATACGTTACGCGGAAGCAGGTTTCCCTTTAGCGTCACTTCCGGCTATTTTCTAGATTCTACAAAACCACAGAGCGCAGAATGTACGATGCTAATTGTTGCTTAAACATCGAACGGAATATCAGCCGATTTTTAACGTACTAAAAATTGTTCATCGTCTTTCAGATTTGTTTGATCCTCCTCAGCATTCGTGTCCATGTTTATCCAACTGAATATTATGCCAATATTGACAATCTTTTGAAAAACTTCATGTCATATCGTGAAAATTATTATAGCCTGCGTTAAATATAAATTGATATTGTAAACATGTGCATGCGGTACCGTGCGAGATTCAAACGGTATTTAAAGGCTATAGTCAATTGGTTCGTGTAAGTAAAAGGAAAAATCTTTTCTTTTTTGAAGTATCATTTTTCAAACAAAAGCGCGCATGTCTGTGTTTCGGTGATAATGGCCAGGAAAATTCCGCACTTATAATGGTGTCTTCTTAATTTGATTTTCAAAAAGATTGGAAATTGTTTTTATTTATATTATATTCTTTCAAAGATGCAAAAAAGATTTATCAGTCTCTCTATTTTACTTCCCGATAAAAATAAACGTTGTATGATATTATCGTATCTTAATTATTAAGACCGAAAAATGGTATCGATAATCATACACGTGTTTAAAACAAATGCTTCTTCTGAACCTTTTTAATCCTTGTAAGTATTGAAGGTGCATGTATTATATTTTAATCTCTAGAGGAGATAATTTCATTCAAGATAATAATTGTCAGTGCACATGTGCGTATAAATGAAACAGCAAGCACGAATTTAAAAATAATACTCTCACAATTCAGGACTTACAGACTTAGGAATTCCAGATTCAACAAATGCAAATATATTCAACGCTCATTCTAATTTCGTTCATTCATTTGTCAAAAATGTTTATCAGCGAAATTTTCTTTATATTGTAAACAGGCCGAAATACAAGCGACGCTAACGCGCAGAGCGTGGGTTGCACTTTGTGCATTTAGGAACGGCGCAACGTGTGCGCGTCCTGCGCGTCTTCGTGTTATGATGCAAAAAAAAAGCGTTAATTATAACCTTACGATTAGAAGCTCCTTTATTTTTAAACCAGCCGGAATTTCGTTGTAAGATATTGCTGTGATTGAAGTGAAATTGTACGTGAGTTATAAAAAAGTGTTGATTTACGTTTAAATATGTTCGAACTTAATTCATAAATTACGATATACCCGAGCGTTTCCAACTACGAGAACCTGGGACGATGGTCAATTTATTTTATAATTTCAACAGTAAATGAACATAGTGGTTCATTCTTCTTATACAAATTAACGTAAACTTCATATACAGTAAAAAGGAAATAGTTAAATCTGTTGCGTTTGAAATTTGATCAACTATTATGTAACAACAAAAACTATTTAAAATTAATTACTGGTTATTAGGTACATAATGAGGTTCGCAGAAGGACAAGAAGTGCTCGCAAAATATCCGAGCACTGATAGGTATCAAAAGGGTACAGTATTAGGTATGAAGGGTGAATTGTATAAAGTACAATTTGAAACTGGTACTGAGCAGTATATTCTTCCAAATGATATTAGGGTATGTATTTCAAAAATATCTGAATTTCAGCTATGCATTTTAAAGCCGTAAACATCTTGTGTAGCATTTTTTTTTTTTAATAATTAGTTAAATAGACCATCTAGAAGTACAACAAGAAAAACTGGGAAAAGTCCTACTAGGCGTTCTCCAGCTAGAAGGTCTCCTGGTAGACGATCACCTGGAAGGCCTCCGTCATCTGCAAATAAACAAGATGCAAAGGGTACAAAGTTTGCTAAAATTTCTTTACCGCGGATCGATATGCCTGGTAAGAGTCATGCCATTCATTAACAATCATATTTGGAGAACGATACACTATCTTTAAAGAATAACTATTAAGTAGTTCGATTTTTTATATATGAAATATGTAGATATCATAAGTACGAAAAGTACAGATGACGAAAATTATTCCGTTGAATCAATGCCGCTTCACTCACGTGTAAAGGGGCTGGGAACAGTCACGCGCAGGTCAACGAGACTGTTATCTGGTACGGTAAAACCCGAATCAGACCTGAATAAAATGGTTTTACTTACAAGAAACATTAATAGAGCTGTCTCGCTTCCTTTAGAAAGGAAAAGTCAATTTCACGAATTTAGCGCTGAAGAAAAGGAGAGAGGCCACTCAGTACAAAGAGATCAGGTAGAATTTCTTTTTCGTAAAATTAAAATTATCTGTATTAAGTACAAGGAATGAAATATTTTATTCCTTTCCCATCAACGCTTGATTTCAGGATTTATTGAAATCTTTAAATTACGAACAAGTTGTACATCCTAGTACAGAAAAGATAGAAAAGCGGAAAAAAGAAATAAATATGGTCAATGAACCCCAAGAGTGGGGAGGATGGATGGGATCATTCTTTCTGATATTTCTGACACCTCTGATTACGATTTTACCGCAATTAATGTGCACAGAAAGCACATGCACGTTTGGTTATTTTAATATACCCGAAGATCTAAGTTCTTACATAGATCTAAAAGTTTTTGGTGTCTATTTGGGTCTTCTGTTGTTTGTAACTGTTATATCGATGATCCCGATTGGACAAAAAGTCGATGGATTACAAAGTAGAATCGGGAGATTACAGTATCGTTTAAATGGTAAATTTGTACAATATTTGAATTTGTTTGATAAATGTGTCATTTGAATGAAACTATAAATCTTGTCCTTTCAGGATTTGTGTGCTGTCTTCTATCGATAATCGTATTTGTCGCATGTACATATAAAGAATTTAAAATCGCTGACTTTATCATAAACAATTATGTACAATTTTCGGTCAGCGGTTGGATCATTGGAGTAATCTTATCATTGTTGTTATTTATAAAAGGAGGCAAAGCCCCGATAGCAAATCTAAATATACACGGGTCTACTAAAAGTGTAATATATAACTTTTGGCAAGGAAGGGAAATCAATCCACGAATGGGTCAAGTGGACTTTAAAATAAATCTCTTCCGGACATCCATGATAGCTACAGTAAAATCTGCCTGTTAAAATATCTTATTACCTACTGACATACACGTTATATAACTTACACAAAATTACAGGTTCTCATAAATTTGTCTATAATATTGAAATCAATTGAGAAGTTCGACATTTACAATTTAGAGCAAAACAATGTAGGTGTCTTATTGGGCACCTTATTGCAAATAATTTACGCAATGGACGCACTCGTTTACGAACACGCGTTACTTACAACATTCGAAGTAACGCAAGAGGGAACTGGTTACATGTTGTGCACTGGTTACATGCTATACCCGTTTTTACCTACTCTTGCAACAAAATATATGCTGTATCACAGGTGAGTCTTTACAGAAGTATCGCAACGCAGACGTATTTAAAGTCAGAGCTACAATTAAACATGTATTTCAGGACAACACTCAGTTATCTGTTCGTATTCCCTGTACTTACTTTCTTACTCGGGTACGTCCTATATAGAAAGAGCAACTTGCAGAAAAACGAGTTCAGAATAAATCCTTTGTCTCCGTCGTTGATTCATGTTGAAACAATACCAACTGTACGTGGTAAGAAGCTCATGGTGTCTGGATTATGGGGTCACGTAAGGCACCCGAATTATTTAGGTGATATAATCATGTGGTGGTCGATATCGTGCATCAGTTTGGCATGTGATATTATGCCTTATTATTACACAATACTGTGTACAATTTTATTAGTACATCGAGCAATAAGGGACAATGAACGCTGTAAAATGCGTTACGGATTAGCGTGGGAGGAATACGAATCACGCGTCAAGTACATGATTTTACCCCGTATATTTTAAAACATGTATGCACGATGTTAGCCAAGTATTTCTAAATCACATGATGTGTCACAAAGTTGTACCTTTAACATCTGTAATGCTCATTATTTTATAGAATATGTTCATTATAGTGGTATCACGTTAAGTTAGTCTTAACAGATGTATTGGACAATATATAGGGTCCAAACAGAAAGAGAATATTCATGACATTAGTATTAGATTTGTGCATAACAATTGTGTAAAACTTTAAGATAATGAACAAAGTGCAGTTATTTATGAAGAAACAAAAACAGAAGATATAGATGATAAGATATACTTGATACAGATATGTAAATGTACAATATATTTCTATATAATAAAGACGAAACAGAGTTTTTATACATTTTATATAAATACAATTGTACAATTGACAAATAAATAATTTTATAATATTCACGTGGTTTTTATAATATTATGTTTCCTTTCCTTGTGTAAAATACATGTGAGATCTGAATCTCTGTTTTCCTGTGTGTCATCGTCTAGTGTGATGGTATGACACAGCAACCACAGCATTGAGAAGTCTCATTCTGTCAACAGTGTCTGCATTGGTTTTCTCAAGTATTATTTAATAAAATGGCAAGTTTTTTTGGCGAGGTAGTGTTCCCGGTATCACGCGCGTTTTGGGACGATGAAGACGAAAATGGAACAAGTGAATCTTCTGTGAAAGAACCGTAAGTTAAACTCTTATCCAACGTAACCTCTTCTGTATGCAATTACTTTCAGGTATGCTTTTTTTGAATATATTTCAGCAAATTTTTTGTGCGATGGTTGAAAGATAAACCATCTGACATCGATACATTAATTGTCATCGAAGGCGAAATGTTAATCGGTAATATACATGTGCATTTATCCATGCCGGCATTTACGTTCTACTGGCCTTGTAAACGATGTTGATGAACTTGCAGATTTTTCGAAAGAATGTTTATGTCAGAACTCAGAGGAAGCATGTTTCGTGGAGGACGATAAGCAGAAAAAACTGTGCACGATTTATCAAGTAAACGAGGAGGTATACGTGTGCATTGTATCTTCACAATTCGATGTAAAATTCTCAGGAATGCTTGTGGAGAAGGTATTAACATTCATCTTAAATGTACTTGTTAATAACAACACGAATCAATTAACGTCAAATTTATTAGATGAGTGATGTCATATCAAGCGTGAAAAATACAATATGCGTAACGTGTCGGCACATGTCTCAATTTAAAAGTAAAAACGTACCAGAAGTACCGTCGTTCTTAAGGATGCTATTTACAAAAAATGGGCAGAACGTTTGCAAAGTGAAAGAACCACTTTTGGAGCGGCCAAACATCATATACGGAGTTACCGCTGGAGGTTGGTATTTAATAAAATGTGGTACATAGTTAAAATTACAGATTGAAACATATATTTCTTTCAGTATTGTCATACGCCGAGTTTATGGAATTACCTGCAGTTTTGTACGTCTTATATACAGATTGTTTCGCGCTCGACTCATTGTCTGCAGAACCACTGTTAAAGCTGTTCGCAGCGGTAAATTGTAAATTACACGATGTCACGTTTGCTGGGAAAGACTTTTTTAATAAAGGCAACCTTTATATGTAAAACGGTCTATTCGTTTCTATTTGAAGTCGTAAATTGAAACACACATCATGTGATACATATAAAAGCTTCACCCTCTAGGTACGCTATTGTCAATAATAAACTTTGCATATTTACATTATTTACAATAATTCAATTATAATTTCCATGGTAATACGGATTTTAATTATTATATTAATAATAGTTACACAAACAAACTTCGTAAATATAGTATTACCGATTTTTATGTGTTAAGGTTGTGGCGGGTAATATGCACGTGGTGCAGGTGCGGGCGGCACTGAATTACTTGGAGGAAAATACGTTGCGTTTGTAGGATAAGCATACGGTTGGAACGGTGGTTGTGGTGTGGAAGGAGCAGGTGGTGGAGCCCTGATGGCACCGGCAGTAGGCAAATGATGTATTGGCGGGACGATATGATTCATTGTATTTACAGGAGGCGGGGGTACAGAAACATTAGTTGGTGGAAATGCTGGAGGGTAATTGATATTACTAGGTGCGAAATTCGCTGCATATGTTTGGAAGTGTGTCGGTACGTCCATTGGCTTCATTGCGTCTGTGGTGTCTGTAGTTGAACATCCATTTGCTGAAACTGCAGACCCTTCAACTTTAATCTTCCCCGGCGTAACTGTGACACGATATTTAATTTAATTCTGATTCGTATCGATAATAAACTTTCTGCGCTGCACATACCATTCGGTGTAGTCGATGCTGGCTCTGTAACAGGTGGTTGTATAGCTCGGTCTCTAGCTAATTCATTAGACGGTGTCAACGGCGGTGAGTCCGGTGGTTTCGCGTTATTTGCTTGTGAATACAAATCCAATACTTGATGACATATATCTAGAAACATCAAATATACAACTAGAGATTGCATTTATTTTTTACACCCATTCAAAAGTAGACTTTAATTTAAACCTTCTAACAGATCCATAGTCACGTCCTCGACGAACATGTCCCACCAACGTAAATGTTTCGGTTGTCTTCCATTCCAATCTACTACTTCAAATTTGCTTAGTTTTCCAGCTAAATACATGAGAGCTACAGCTATAATTTCTGGTTCCCACTGCAATGACAATGTGGTACATAAGCTGTAACAGAAAACAGATGAAGGTAACATGTTCTGTTGTAATTAATACATAAATAATATCGAACTACTTTCATTATTACCTATCATTAACAAATGTCCAAGCCATTTGAACCATCTTTTGCAATTTATTTTTATCGCCTGTAATATATACCATCGGTTTTACTGTGTCATCGAGTACATTTGTTATATTAGAAATTCGTAAGAATTGACATACCTTTAAGACATTTCGCATATTTTAACAAGTAACTGTATGGGTGTTCAACTTGCAAATCGAACTTAATAGTTTGCAACAGAATTCTTTCTAGTGTCATGACCTCCTCCTTAGAAATGAGAAAATTCATAAACAGTTCATTTTAGTACAGCAATTATTATCTTAACTGGAAGAGAAATCTACCTTCGGATCTTCCCCAAATGTCATAAATTTCTGTTCAGTTAACAAAGACTTTGCAATCCTAATTATGTCTTTACATTTCTTTGGAGTTTCTTCTACCTTGCCTGCCAGGAACAAACAACAGCATGCAGTCACCTACATGACATTTGTACGTAATACATGAAACTTATCCACCTGTTACACTATTCTACACTAAGTACAGAATTAAATACTCACGTATCTTGGGAAATTTTTGAATGAATGGAACATGTAAAATCTGTGAAAATAGACAACGCCAGTTGCCATCGTGTTGTATCCCAGGTCCATTTTGGTGCCAGTGTCGATGATAAACCTGGCACCTTCCTTTCTATATCTACATTCTGTTTCATAATCGATTCCATCCTGAATGGATGGTGTATTTCTCAGCTCCTTCTTTTCATAATACCAGCATGGCATTTTTGTTTCTTTTAACACAAATACTGAAATTTAACAATACTGATGTTACTATGAACGTTTCACATAAATTACACTGAGATATATTATTCATAAAAAATGATTTGCTAAACGAATAATTTAACGAAAAACAAGAAAAAGCCATCGACAGCATAATAATTATATTAAGCAGAGAATTGTAAAAACATCTTAATTGCCTTTACGAACTGTAAACTTCAAAATGGGTTAGAATGATTACCAACGATTGAATCGTTCCTCTTCTTCACTGCTTTATGTTTTCACTATTATTTTCTTAGCAAACTGGAAACTTAGCACATTACACTTCCACTACTAGTATGGAATTGTTTGTTTATTACAACAAACAATAAAGATACTCTCTAACACTCTCTCATTCATTCGAACGCACACATCGCACGAACGTATTCGCAGTTCGACACCCGTGCTTTAGAAACATATTTTCGCTTTGTCTATAATTATATCCTATATAAGACCACTTGTTGGATGTCACAGGTAATGTCTCATGAACATATTTCAAAATAAATGAAATACTTTACATTCTTCATTTTTTGTTTGTACAGATTTGGAAATGTTGCATGCTAAATGATGCGATTCGTTTGTTAATTAAACGTTAATATAAATGGGGAACACGAGAATATATAAATGATGAAACAATCGCATTTCATCATCATCTGCTACATTAATTGTAATAGCAGCATTTCGTGCATGTGTCATTAATTACGCTTCTACATTTTTTTATGTTGTGTTTGTTTCCTGATAAATCGATAACGCACATAGGTGACTTTTTAAGCCAGGAACACAGGTGCGCCAGAAAACGGGACGATGAAGTAATTTTGTAATCTTTATTTTTGTCAAACAGTTATTACAAAGAATGTGATTGAACTTGTTATTGCAACTTCCACTGTATCTAATAATTGTTCGATCATTTTTCGAATGCTTAGCGTCTCTGCCCTAAATATAATTACTGTGACGATATGAGTATGGTGAGTTCTATATTGAGCATTACTTTATTTATGTTTCCTATAAAACATTGTCCCTGCCATGCTATCAGATGATTTTTTTTTATCATTGCAATAAACTTGTTGAACAGCACTCATCGTTATTCATTCGAGTCTTTTATATATATGCGTACAAAGCAGGTGTTTCCGGTTCGTGTCAGAGATCTGGTTTGAAATACCTTCGGTTTAACGCATTATCTGTGGTCAATACGTGCCTGAATAGATGCCATGTACCGCGAACGCTCGCGAAACAGTACATTCTAAGGGTGATTTGTGTCTTGTTCCTGTGATACCATTAAATGTCAATTTATGACGACCGCGCACGCAAGAGTATTTTACGAAACTCTCTACAAATTCACAGATAACGCAACGTCGAATATAATGCCGTTAGCAAATTTAGCAGTTCCTTGGGCTGAGGAACATGACACCGAAAAGGTACGTATTTATCTAATTGTTAAAACAATCGACCGAACGTCGAACATGTTCTACTCGCTGTTCGTGACAGTTGAATCGACGTTGTGGAATTGTCATATTATTGTCATATTATTTTCAGCAACATGTAGAAATCCTGCAATCAGAATCTCAAGAAATGATAACTCAAGAGAGTGTGGCTGAAACATCTTCGAATGGGTGCTCAGAGTCTCATGAAATAGAAGTGGCTGATGTTGTAAAGGATGGTCATGAGAAAGCAGATCGATCCCAGTTCGAACTGCTTAAAGTCTTGTGCCAGGGGTCCTTTGGCAAGGTATCCAGTATTTCTATTGAATGTGATTGATGAAATATATTAACATAAAGTGTATTAACATTAGTAAATTGTTTAGGTGTTCCTAGTGAGGAAAGTTGTTGGCAAAGATAGTGGTACACTCTATGCTATGAAAGTATTGAAGAAGGCAACATTGAAAGGTATTTAATATTTTAAACCGAATAGCTCTGATGCTTTTAGTCCAAAAACATTAATTTTAAATAATGAAGCTCTCAGAGCAATTCTCAGTTGAAAAATTATACCTTTGTGGCCCTTTTTTAACAGTAATTTAATGTGTAATATTCTCTCAGTTCGAGATAGAGTCAGGACGAAAATGGAAAGGAATATATTGGTGGATGTTGAACATCCATTCATTGTCCGGCTCCATTATGCATTCCAAACAGAAGGAAACCTCTATTTAATCCTAGATTTTTTGAGAGGTGGTGATCTATTTTCAAGATTAGCAAAAGAGGTATCCTTTAGCTTCCTTACCAATGCGTATTCCTGTAATTCATTCATTTCACGTTTATAATACTTGTTCTAGGTAATGTTTACCGAAGATGACGTAAAGTTTTATTTAGCGGAGCTTGCTCTTGCGCTGGGTCACATTCACAAGCTTGGAATTATTTACAGAGATCTCAAACCAGAGAAGTTCGTATTCATATTATTTATTATTCATTTAATTTTTATAATATCATATAAATTTGACGATCGTTTTGTTCGCAACAGTATTTTACTCGATACTGAGGGTCATATCTGTTTAACTGACTTCGGCCTATGTAAGCAACCTGTAGATGATCGTAAGACGTACTCGTTTTGTGGTACTGTGGAGTACATGGCTCCTGAAATAGTAGGTAGAAATGGGCATTCCTTTGCTGCTGACTGGTGGAGCTTTGGAGTCGTTATGGTTGGTCTTAGCGTTGGAAAATACACTTGAAATTATCAATTATGAATTCTAATTAAAATTTGTCATTTTAGTTCGAAATGTTAACCGGAGCTCTTCCGTTTCAAGGAGCAAATCCCAAAGAAACAATGACGCAAATATTAAGAGCAAAACTCGGAATGCCTCTCAACATTTCACCCGAAGCGCAAGCGCTTCTGAGAGTATTATTTAAAAGGATCCCTGCGAACAGGCTCGGATCAGGCGGGACAGAAGAAATAAAAAACCATCCGTTTTTCGCAACAATCGATTGGGACGCGCTATACAAAAAACAAATAAAACCGCCTTTCAAACCAGCTGTCAGCCACGAGGACGATGCGTTTTATTTTGATAGCGAATTCACATGTAGAACGCCTAAAGGTAGTGGCAAATTATTCAGTATTATCTAATTTATATTAGGATCGTGCAAAGCATAAAAATATTTGATTAGATTCCCCTGGAATGCCACCAAGTGCCAATGCTCACGAACAGTTTCGCGGGTTCAGTTTCGTCGCACCGTGTCTTCTGGAGGATCAAGCAAAATGTACTGAATACAAGCACTGTGATAGTCTAATCGAGTCTTTCCCAACTTACGTCAGCCCAGTTCCCATTGCCGACGAATATGAATTGAAACATGCGATCGGTAAAGGTAGCTACAGTACTGTTTTTTTGGCTGTTCACAAAGCCTCCAAAACGGAGTACGCCGTGAAAGTCATAGAGAAATCAAAAAGGAATCCGACGGAAGAGATAGAAATACTGCTTCGATATGGAAGGCATCCGCATATCGTAACGTTAAAAGCTGTTCACGAAGACGATAAACGAGCTTACCTCGTGCTCGAACTGTTACGAGGCGGCGAACTGCTCGACCGATTATTACAGCGACGCAATCTGACTGAAAGGGAAGCTGCCGAAGTGATGTACACGATAGCTAGTGTAGTTAATTATCTTCATGAAAATGGAGTAATTATCCGTTTATTTATCATTTCATGGATGTTGTATCGCGCCGGGTTCGTTGATTGAACTTAATTTGGTTTGCGTAATCGATAGGTCGTTCATAGAGACTTAAAACCATCTAATATATTATATTCGAAACCGGGAGACGATCCGAGTACACTCTGTTTATGCGACCTTGGGTTTGCGAAACAGTTAAGAGCGGAAAATGGTTTGCTAATGACGCCTTGTTACACAGCGAACTTCGTAGCGCCAGAAGTATTGAAGCGTCAAGGATATGATGCGGCGTGCGATATTTGGTCGCTCGGCGTTCTGTTGTATATTATGTTGGCCGGGTAATTAAGCGATCGCTTGTTGTATAAACCTTACTAATTAATTGATACTACTGATTCTGTCTTCATATTATAGGTATACTCCGTTTCGCAACAACCCTGGTGACAGCGCAACAGATATATTGGATCGTATCGGGCCTGGTTGTATCGACGTCGAAACCGGTATATGGTGTCAGATCTCAAGCAAAGCAAAGGAACTGGTTAAAAGGATGTTACACGTTGATCCCAATAGAAGGCCTACTGCAGCTGGCATATTAAAAAATCCGTGGATTATGAATCGCCATTATCTTTCTCAGAAAGCATTACCTGATAGCGTTAGGGACCCACACAGTCTAAAGGTGGATGACGTTTATGATTAGTGATTTCTCGATGTAAGGTTCGAGTTTATAAGCCTTCGTTTATCGTATAAAGAAAACGCTTTCACCAAGTGTCGAACAAAAAGAATACAGAGTGAACAAAAGAGAGGGTCTTCATTTGTATCGAGAAGTATATCTTCAAATAATAGGGTTTCTGTGCATAGAGGAAACTTGAATTATATTGAGAAATCACATATATATTTTATTCTGCGATGAAATTGTTATTATTACACAAATTGCATATAATTTCAGAGAGCGGTAGCGGCAACATATAGAGCGATGTCTAGTGGCCCGAGATCACCTCACATAGGACCTGTCTACATGTCTGAATTGGCTCGGAGAAGAGCGCAAGCCAAGATTGCGGGCCCTACCGATGTTTAAAAACAGATCTACTTCCACTTCGTGTTACAATTTTGCAATTTTTAATTTGTAATTATGTACGTACATGAAAAGACTATATTTTTTGCCGACGTAAGTTTAGTATTATTTGTGCAATGTTCAAATGTAGTTTGTACGTGATAGTTTTATATAAAATGTTTCGATATCGATGTAATTCAATCCACGAAAATCATGTTTAATACCGAAGTAAAAATTGGTGATAGAAATTGGCAAACTACGGGCACGACAGTCTCTGTTGTGGAAATGCTTTCCATTCGCATCCAATGTTTGCTAAAGTCTATCATTCCTTTTTGTGTATTGGAATACACAAAAATATATACATGCATATGGATGTATATACATG
>NW_017151271.1:0-19559 GCF_001652005.2 Ceratina calcarata | reverse complement strand
TAAAAATATATATATATGTGAAGAATATATTGTATTAAATAAAATTTAAAGATGCAACATATACTCTCTCCATTTTTTGATCGATACTTTGTTAAATAAATTATTGTATATAATATAAAGTAATTTTACTTAATAAATGGCAATTGAAAACGATTCAATTTTAGCTTTTATTAATGTGCATCATCACAAAATTATAACTTGTATTATAATTTCGAATTTCCCACGAATACATACTGAATTAGTGAATACTAAAGTCACTAACACATACAGCTATCTGAATTCCAGATCCACTTGCCACATGCACTAGGCAGACACTGTATTACTGTATACATGCATACGTGTCTGAAAAAGTAGCGGTACTTTAATTTACCTTAGGCGGTGTTCGAAGATAGGAAGTTTACAATACAGTTTTCTTGACACCCTGACATTTAATTTAATGTCACTGAAGAACTATAATTATAAGAAAGTAATATAAATATGGGTGATCATTCAGAAGGTACACAGAAATCGAAAAATGCACGTTCACATAGTAAATTTGCGACAATTAAAGAAGAAAAAGACACGAATGATTCGTAAGTGACGTTATATTCCTTATTTATTATTATGTTAATTAAATGGTCATCAAATATGAATTCCCTCAGGAATTGGTGGTTGCTGTTTGGAATTATCGTAATACTCACAGCAGGCACAAGGTTTTATAAAGTTGCAGAACCGCAACATGTTTGGTAAACTATTTGCGAAACAAATACTTTTATCAATTATACTGATTACTATATTATAATAGTGAATATTTTAGTTGGGACGAAACACATTTTGGAAAGATGGGAAGCTGGTACATAAATAGAACATTTTTCTTTGATGTTCATCCACCTCTTGGGAAGGTAATAAAATTTTTTAATTTAGATTTAAGAACTTAGATATTTGTATCTATCCAAGGAAGATTTTCAGATGTTAATTGCATTGTCTGGCTACTTGACTGGATACAATGGAACATTTTCTTTTGAGAAACCAGGACACAAGTTCGACGATGTAAAATATGTCGGTATGAGAGTTGTAAGTACAATATAAATGATCGAAATAAAACTGTCGAGTACTGAGATACCCGATAAACTACAAATACATCGTTTGTTTCAGTTTTGTACGTTTCTAGGTGCAACTATAGTTCCACTGGCATATCTCATTGTATGGGACTTGACAAAATCTGTTCAGGCTGCAGCATTTTCTGCCTTCTTCATTCTCTTTGGTACATCATACAAATACACTTATGATACTATTCTGGCAATTTATTAGATCAATTCAGTTCGTTATGGTATCATTCGTATATTTCAGACGTGGGATTATTGACGTTAAATCAGTACATTTTACTAGATCCTATATTATTATGTTTTATGATGTGTGCGATGTGGGGCATGGCTCGTATGGGAGCTCTTCATAACGAGCCTTTCACATTGAAATGGTGGGGATGGTTGTCGTTTACAGGAGTTTCACTTGCTTGTACGATCAGTGTAAAATTTGTTGGCTTGTTCGTTGTTTTATTAATTGGACTTTACACTGCTTTCGAATTATGGAGAGAGTTAGGAGACTTGACGAAGCCTATTGTAAGTCACTCTCAAACTGAAACTTATAAATGAAACAATTAATTACGACTGTTTAATCATTTTACAGACGCACGTTGGAAAACACTTGTTAGCACGATGTATTTGTCTAATCTTGTTACCAATATCGTTGTACATGCTATTCTTTTACATTCATCTCGCTATCCTGAACAAAAGGTAATTCACATGTATATATTTGAAATTAATAGCATATCAACGATTTAAAATATTGTGTAGTGGCAGCGGTGATGGATTTTATAGTTCCGAGTTTCAATCGCTACTAGAAGGAAATTCTTTGCACAACGCGACGATGCCCCGTGAGTTAGCTTACGGAGCTGCGATCACGTTGAAGAATCATAGAACCGGTGGAGGATATCTTCATTCTCACTGGCACCTTTATCCGCAAGGCGTTGGAGCAAGGCAGCAGCAAGTACGATGACTACTCTAAACAGTCATCATTTAATAACTTGCTGCTAACTAAACGTTAACGCATGCATTTTATCTAGATCACCACTTATTCGCATAAAGACGACAATAATTTATGGCTGGTAAAAAAGTTTGATACGAACGAGATACCATCGGAACCAGTATTAGTCAAACACGGCGACCTGATACGCCTGGAACATGTTATTACGCGTCGCAATTTACATTCGCACAAAGAGATCGCGCCCGTTTCAAAAAAGCATTATCAAGTTACAGGATACGGGGAAGTAAGTATTTTTTATTTCTCTGCCCCAAGAATAAAAATGTAAGAGGCGATAATATTTTGTAGAATGGTACCGGCGACGCGAACGATGTATGGAAGGTTTTAATAGCAAACGGGAGAGACGGCGACGTGGTCGAAACGGTGACGAGTAAATTGAAACTCGTACACTACTTACACCACTGCGTTTTAACATGCAGTGGTAAAACATTGCCAAAATGGTTGGTTACGGAATTGTATAAATTTTCACAAGAGCCATAGTCATTTATAAAATGAATTTTTCCTCGCAGGGCGTACAATCAACAAGAAGTTTCTTGTAATCCAAACATGAGAGACAAGAACGCGGTATGGAACATCGAAGATAACAACTATGCAAAATGTATTTAAACGCATACAACGGTACTATATATTTATAATGTGATATTTTGTTAATTGTAATGATTCCTTTTTTTTTTATAGTACCAAACGTTAGCTTCCAAGTGTACGCGCCTGGATTTTTAAACAGATTTCTGGAATCGCACGCAGTTATGCTGCAAGGGAATTCGGATTTGAAACTTAAAGAAGGAGAAGTGTCGTCGCAACCTTGGCAATGGCCTATCAATTACAGGGTATGCCTCGTAATTTTTCCCGAGATTAGGAAAACATATATTAGTGAATGTTACATTTTCAGGGTCAATTCTTTTCTGGTAGCAATCCCAGGATATATTTACTTGGCAATCCGATTATATGGTGGGGCAATATCGCTTTTCTGATACTCTTTATTATATTGTATATTCACGCTTGCGTAAGACAGCAGCGTGGTTGCGTAGAAAGTCCTAAAGTTCTTGAACAGAGGAATAAAATACTGAACGCTGGGAAGTGGCTTTTCCTCGGTTGGCTGTTACATTACGCGCCATTCTGGGCGATGACGAGAGTATTGTATTTCCATCATTATTTCCCGGCTCTATTGTACAGTTCAATGTTAACTGGGATAACTTTGAATTATATCACCGAGAGCTTACTTATTCTCTTGCCAAATAAAATTGGGAATGTCGTCTACCATACGATAGTAGGTCTCGTTATTTCTACTATCACGTATAGGTAAGTAGCATTTAATAAAAAATTCAAAGTGGTCAACGAAGTGGATTTATCTAGATATATAACTTCTTTTTACAGCTTCTATCTGTTTTCTCCATTGGCTTATGGTATGGTTGGCCCGTTTTCCTCAGACCCTGAGAGTCCAATGCATTCTTTGAGGTGGGTCGATACATGGGAGTTTTAATGATTACACATGAAATACTCATGGAGATAGTTTATTCAACGAATGTCTAAGTATTTGTACATATCAATAAAGTTTTATACATTTATAAATAAAGGCATTTAACTAGCCGTCAGAAAAGATCATTGACCCTGTCGAGAAGCGCTCAGCTGATCGACCCACGTGTCGAAACTGCGACTATTCGACGACGTCGCGTCATCGTTTCAATTCCCTTTATTAAACGTCCGATTAAGAAGATATTCTAGATAATCGTGACGAATTCTGCTTCTGTCTCTCGCAGTGACTCGACAGCGCGAGTTCCACAGCGCTAGTCGATATCAGTCATCGTGTTACGCTTGGTCAAGCTATTACAAACGCTTAACCGGTGAATCGCAGCAGTCTCTCGACGTTGCGGCGCGGTGGAGCACGATCAATAAACAGCTCCCGGGGATTTTCAGTCTGTCGGAGTCGGAGCGGCCACGAACGCGCTCTCACGTGAGATCGGGAAGAGCTGTCAAAGCGACCACGTGTTCCTACGAGTTCCCGGTACGTGTTCTCGCGCCTACGTGTATGCGTGCACGAAACCGTACGTCTAATCTTATCGATGTCCCCCTGCCTCAAAGATAAACCGGACTGGCCTAGTGAACTCTTCAAGCTACGATTCCGGGAGTGTTGTTCCTATATAGTTTTTTCTTACGGATATTAAAAGATTATAAATTCAGGTTTGACAATCGACGTCTGTTAAGAGAATGCATATGTTAAGAGAGTGCGTTGCTGAGATAGTGTGAGAGTGCAAGAGCTTAGCGAGCGAATACTCGATCGCTGCGGGACTAACGTAACGTTGCAGTTGCGGGCAATGCGTATTCCCGAATTGGCGACGACGAGGGTCACGGGGAGATCACGGGTGGTGTTCGCGCGCTAACTTCGATTATTTAAAAAAATGAACCGATCGCCGTTTAGAGACACTTGTTGCTCAAAAAAGGGCACAGATACTTAAAATCGGTGGATTTTCTTCGTCGCGTTGACTCGGTGAAGCGACCCTCCTCTATGTCGTTCGTCCGTGTAATGACGTTAATCGGATGTAAACGCGTGTAGGTGCGTTGCCACGTTATAAATTGCTCGCATCACCGGCCACTCTATCTTAACGTGCGTTGTTACTAAAAGAGATTTATATATATATAAGGTACAAAAATAAAAGTGATAATTGTTTGCGTTCTACTTTCAAACCAAGCGCTTAAGCGCGTTTACCATTCGTTTCTCCACCAAGCGCGCGTGTAAATGCTAAATGTTTCTAATTGAAATACAATTGTACACAATTGTCCGCGGACAGAGAGCTTTAAGAAGTTCCTCGAATACATTCAATTCAATTCAAAAGGAAACGAATCGTCAATTACATATTAAAGATAGAACAGTCGTTTCAGTATTATAGAAAATCAATTCTGCATGCATTATTCAGTTCGATTATTGCTCGGCAGTCCTACACAGATATCTTATACGCACGCAAAAATATCTGCATTATCGTTTAATGTGTGTATTATTATGATTATTGATAATCCGGTAAAATTATGGTTTACGAGTTCCTACGCGATAAGGTCCGCTAATAACTCATAAACCTCGGTACGATTTTGTTTATGAAAAAGATTAGAACTTTAAGTTTCAAGCGGCTGCTACGCGAGCGGAAACGATCGCGTCTTGATAGCGCAGGAAGCGCGGGAATTAGCAGTGGAATCTGACCTACTTGGTCACGCATCATCTTTTTTAAACTCTGATGCGAGCCGCGCAAAGGTGTAGCTTGTTAGATTAATTAACGCGAATTGGAATATTTCCTGATCAAGGTTGACGCGACGTTAATCTTGAAATCGTCGCTAATTCAGAAGTTTAATGCGTCCGTTAAAGTCCTTTATTAAATCCGGTATTAACGCGTCACTAATCTTACTCAATCTTGAAAATGTATTATTCACTGGAGTTTAAGCTGGCTTTCTGAAAATAATATATCTGCTGCACAGATCGTCGAGGCAGTATAAGTTGGCTGTTATGCAGCGAATCGCAGGATCTATAATATGCGAGACAGCGTAACGATCATCCTTTTGGTATGGATCATAGAACGAGGCCTGTGCGGCAAACTCGAACGGGTCGCGCACCGACCCGACAACGTTCTCGACGACTATTACGCCTATCGTCACGTCACCATCATCCACTTCAACATCCCGGACTGCACAGTCGCTGCAGCATTCAAGTAAAGTTCAAACAAATAAAACTACCATAAGCGATCCTTTAATAAATGGTTTATCTGAAAATACGCAAAAATGATGAAGATGGAATCGTAAGGCGAACGATGACGAACAGATTTCTTAATCTCACATAAATGGTTTTTGAATTTGTAATTGGTTTCAGGTTCGTTGTGAAAGAAGAGAAAATTGGAGGAATAGGTAAATGCCCGATTCGAGACGTCTCCGTGTTCTTGAAATCAGGCAGTCTGCCGTTCGTGCGGCCGGATGGATCGAAAATCGCAGCGAAATTGATGAAAGGCAGGCGGCGATATTATTCTTTAAACATGGAAAGCAACGGGGACGAATACATGATTAGAATTGATGCACCCGAACCGGGAGATTGGTACACGATCGCGTTTCGATCCTGGAGCGATCCTGAGAACGGCAAGATCACGCAACAAGGTTCGGAATAAAATATGACGCGGAGACATGATGTTGATCATATTTCTTCATTGTACGCGAAATAAATATGAATTTCTCGGGTCCAGGGCTCGGAGCGTCGTGCGAAACCGTACTAGACGCTGAATTGCTGTTGGAAACCGCTGCGATAACAATGCCGATGGACCCAAGATGGGAATACGAAGTGCATATGAACGAGAGCTCGGATTCTGCAGTGATGCAATTAATGATCCCCGACGAGTTCGTAGACTCGAGCCTCTTCCTGAGGTCGACCTGTGGCGAGGAATGCACGATCACGGTACACGTGACGGCGGAGGATCATATAATAGGAGCAATAGTGAACAGTACAAACGTCACAGTATCGTTCAAACCCTTCTCAGACGCATATCACTACGTTACATTACGTTTAATCTCCGGAGAGGCCTCGAACGTGTCGTTGCAGCTGCTGGATAGTTCACCGACCGATTCCGGCCAGGTGAGGTCGGTGGGCCTGATGAGAAAATCCCTGCCCGACTTCTTCCTCTTCGATTATGAACATCTTCGCGGTAACAGCAGTAAACCATCTGCGTACAATTTAACCGCGGAAACACTGTCCGTCCTCAGCTTCGAGATCGGTCGAGTCTACGACGTTGGGGGTACGTTGACGTTGAGTTTGAAGCTCGTCGATACTGAAGACAAGACGAAGGAGAAGGAGAAGAGAAACGTCGTCGTAGCCGCGTGTATTTCATTAGGTCAGTCCTGAAGTTTAGCTCCTTTTACCGAGAATCGAATGTCAGTAGCGAAATGCTTCGAGCAGGTTACTATTCGAACATCACTGCCGGTGGAGCGTGCTGCCGTATGGAGAACGCGACAACGCCTGCAGACATTTACGTGAACTCGACGGGACCAGCTAGTCTCCACATCCCGTTCCCGGAACCAGGAATCTGGCACTTGAGCTTAAGAGCGTTCTGCGTGGAGGAAAACTGCCATTGCACCGCGAGCTGCCTAAACGGGACAGCCTGCGAAGACTGTGACTGCATGACCCCCTGCGACGCCCGAGTAGAAAGTCGTATCTCGTCTCTACCCTGCATCGAGGGTAATTGTAATTCTCAAGGAAAGTGCATGCATTATATGAGCGGCGGTTTCGTGTTCGCCGCCTGTCACTGCTCGGGGGCGTATCGGGGGTTCGACTGCGCCGACGACACTTACGTCCTCGGCAATAGTGATATAATCATCCGAATGCTGCTGTTGACGTTCAGCAATCTCGCGTTTATTGGATCGGTTTACGTGGCCGTTCGTAGAGAGTATTTCACAGAAGCGATCGTCTATGCCGCGGTGATGTTCTTCTCGACGTTCTACCACGCGTGCGAAGCTGGAGAGGACGTGTACAGCGTTTGTATCATGAGATTGAGCGTGTTGCAATTCTGCGACTTCTTCAACGCTCTTCTCTCTATCTGGGTGACTCTAGTCGCGATGGCGTCGTTCGGCCCGAAGCTGACCGCGTTCTGTCAGACCACCGGGGCTGTTATCCTCGCTATGAGCGCTGAGATGGACCGCACAGCGCTCTGGGTGTTCCTTCTGCCAGCTATGACAGGGTCTGCACTGATCGGACTCTCTTGGGGGATAAGATGCAAGAGGAGAGGCACCGTTCGTTATCCTTCGCGTCCTTACAGGTAAGTTCTCATCTTTCCGATCGACAATCATAAAAATTCGTCGATGAATCAAACGTGATCGTATCTCGTTTTACAGGAGCATTTATTTTCCGGCTGGTCTCCTTCTAGTCTCGCTAGGTCTCGTCTGCTACGCGTTTCTGCAGACGAGAAGAAATTATTACATCGTACACAGTCTGTGGCACGTGTGCGTCGCCATAGGAGTCATCCTGCTCCTGCCGAAGCGACAGTACATGAAATGATCGTTATGTAAAGCGATGTGCCGTGCCGCGGTGCTATTAAGTGAAAGTTGTTTAAAAGTGTCGTTATCTAGATGTAGAAAACGAAAAGCCAAGTCCATGGGAGAAACGGGTACAAAAGCGTAAGTACGTCGCGGTATATGTACAATGTAATTATCAGAGATCCTATTCTTCTAAAGTAACGTTTATGTAAAATAAGAAACTATTCAGGAGCTATAAATAAGCAAATAAGTTCGCAGTATTAATCAATCAATTAATTAATTAATTAGGCTGCTCACTATAATTGTTATTGAAAATTAAGATAAATTTGCTTGGAGAAAAAACGATTCGTACGGTATTTCACTTTCGTTTATTAATTAAATTAGGTGCGCTTAACAATTGAAAGAAAGTTTGCTGTATCTCTCGTTCTCGTTAAGGACCAAGGAACGTTTAGGACACTAAATAGAGGATGCCCAATATTTTTTCTGCAAAGATGTAATTTTACTACGTACATACATACGAATGTAAAGTATATTCTATAATCTTCGTGTTGTTGATCGCGTGGGATCCTCGGGATGATCGTCTTGAGGGTCGTTTGTTATTAATTTAGAGAATGCGTTCTACTTCCGATGGGAATCGATACCTCGCACGCGACTCATTAACGAACAGACAAATTATATATTTATACAGGCTGTAAAGAACTATTGTTGTATGTACAAAACGTGAGCGCGCTGTGCTCGTGTACCAAACAGATAATAAACGATTACACCGTAATTCTACACGAGTTTGTTCGCCCCACAAGATGTTGTGACACAATCGCACACTTAATTAATGGCGTTAACGTACTTCCTAAATTTTCAATGAAACGTGAAAATCGATTAGCCATAATTCCAGTAAAAAGAAGGAAAGAATAATACTAATAATTTTTACAAAGTGCCAGTTCCCGTTGGAGTCGTAGTTCCCGTATTAACAGCAGCGATTACGTTTGATAATAAAGATAACATAGTCTCCATGGAGAATCCGCAGTGCGGATAAGTCCGTGAACAATTTCTGCCGGCTCTCCCTGTTTCCACAGCTTCTTGTATCGCAGTTCCCTCCATCGCGGTCCGGAATATCTGATTCGTTGTAATCGTGTTGATCGCTCGATCAAATGATGAAACCTTCTCGTTGTCGTCGTCGTCGTTTAATTTATTCTCGTTGACAGACGCCGCGGCTTGTTGCGAATAGGTGCACACAGCGCGTTGCATGCAGGACGTCGTGTCGATTCCATGTCTCGCCAGGACGTCGTCCATTCTAGTCATGATTTGAGTGAAACCGCTGTCCTCACCTGTGATCAGCAATACAGCAACGATAAATTATTAGTAGAAATAAATTATAAAGTAAATAAAAAATTAATTTATTTGATCGAGAAGAATTAAGTCGACTTACTTCTTGCGTAATGGCCGTAACTACCAGAGATGACGTACAGCAGCTTAGGAATAATGAGGATAGAACCAATTCCCAGAATAGCGCCCAGGATCAGACCTCCCAAGTCAATTTTTGCTGGAGGATAACTCGAAACNCTATAGACGCTAGCTAAAAATTTTTACATGGAAATTGTAGGTCTCATTGTCCTCTACAAAAAAGGTCTGAAGCAATTTTCCCGTATCTCCATCCGTTTGGGAGTTATGGGCAAAAAACGAAAATTTCGCGAAATCTGAAGGGGTACCCCTTGGAAAAATCTCGGAAAAATCGAAAATTTTTTTTTGTTGTTTATTACTAGCAATGTTCTTCCGACGTCTGATTTCTTTTTAAAAAATGCGTTTCTGAAGTGCATAAACGTTTGGGATTGACTGTATAGCCAATACATCCTTAACAAATATCTGATATATCAAATGCAAGATTGAAATGACTTACACTTGCGGTGGTACCCAGATTCGTAAAACCGAATCGAGGTTCCTGGCCGCGATCCATTATATCGTTTGTAACTGTATCACCCCGTTTCGTCGATGATTCGCTCCTTAATTCCACTTGCGACGGCATAGCAACCTGGTCCTGAGACTTTCCGCTCTTTTCCAAATAAATCATGGAACTCGGCACGAACCTATTCAATACTTCTAATTAACTTTAGAAAATCATAAAAGATAAGAATTGATCGTAATTGTTACTTTACCCTCCGTCATCAAACTTTGGGCTGCCACGGACTATTCCCGAAGAGATCAGGAGTAAAATGAAATTTTTTAAATATGGCGTCATCTGAAAAATATCATAAAGAAATATTTTATTGTGATAGATTGATCCTATCTGATATGATTTGTATTAAAGAAAGCTTGTATGTACACAGAAAACATTATATACCTTGAGACGTTGAGAAAAAGAGACGCGCGGTCGTGTTTTGAATAAACTGGAGGACACCGACGTGGCTCCTGGCATATATAGCCGTGCACTTACTCCGTGACATGACAAACCATGGACATAATTGAAGCTGGTTTCGCTTTCATTGTTAGATTTTCATGGGACGTTATCACGGTGCGTGACTCGGTCGTCTCCCCTGAAGAAGCAGAGGGGCTTTAACTGTCGTCGCCGCGAATCACTCGCGACGGCATTGTCGTGGTACAGCCTGAAATCATTTATCTTTCGCAATCTTAACGCTCGCTTAATCTTAAATCCTTGGTGTTGACAAATTATCTACTTTATCTCATGTTATTGCTATCTCTCAATGTTCATGTCGACGATCGAGTCGTCGACAAGATCGCATCGCGACGATAGAATAAATTTTTTATATTATCAAATGGTCTCATTTTGTGTACGTAGAAGAATAAAATATATTATTTATAGTATTCGATTTATTCGTAAAACGGTCAGTGTAGAAACTTGGTGAAATTGGCATAGCGTACGGCGTACGGCATGCGCGGTCTCGCAACTGTGCCTCTTGATTTTTAGACAAGGAATTCGTTCTGCAGGTTGCCCTGGAAAATTCACGAAAGTCGGTGGCTCGTGCACCAACAAACGACTCGTATACGAATGCAGATATAGATTAAAAATTGTTCCCAGTGTTTCTCAATTTGCGAGCAGATCAGTTGAACGAACCCGTTCTGTGTAGGTGGTGTCGAGTATGAATTTACGACGCTTAAGAGAAGTTTGCGAAACGTTTGCAGGTGAAAATGAACGAGTGCAAGTGCAATTACGAAACGTGGAATGCTGGCAAATTTTCAGCCGTGACGGTGAACAGCATAACAGACAGAAGAGGCAGTAATTTCAACAGGACTCGTTAGGTTCGTTAATTCCGTTTGTAGAAACAGAATTTCCTTGTCGAGAGTGGGCTCCGTGCCCTCTACAAAAACTGGCAACAGATAGAGGATCTGTCATACTGCTGTCTGTGCTCGTTCCAATTAGTCGATTCACTGTATTCTATTATTTCAAATATTATACAAATTATTCACGATGAACAGTTCGATTAAAAGCTTAGTCACGTTATCGTTGCTACTCTGTTCTTTATCACGATCTTCCGAATCGAAAGATGCGAAGGATAAGAGTTCCAGGAGTCAGGCTAAGACATTTGGAAAGCATCCAAACGGAGGATTGATCTCATTCGATTCAGGAGAAAAACAATTCAGCGTAAGACGTACTATTTTTCAAATGTTCATAAACGCAGTTCGCGTATTCTTTGTTTTTCTAATTATCGCAGATCGATTTTACTGTAACTATTCCTTTTATCACGCTACCACTCGAACGGAGGATAGGGGAAAATGGTGAATCAGTATCACCGTTGCTGAATATTAATTCAAAAGGACTTGGAATCGTTGGATTACTGACTACGTTATTAGGCATAACTTCACCATTATTATCCAAAACACATCATCATTACAATTATCGTACGTTTCATTGGCAAATTCATCTACAAATATACAGGATGTCTCGGAGAAAGTGTTAGAGTCTAAAAAGGATTATTCTGCAGGTGTTTCTGAACAACAATTTCTTTGGCAAAATGCAAAGTGAGACATGGTTTTTGAATTATTAATGAAGAACACTGACCAATGAGAGAACGTATAGAACCCGCGCTCAGTCATGGGTAGATTGGCTCGGATCGTGACGCTCAGTATTTTTCGTAAATAATTTAAAAACCAAGCCTCACTTTGCATTTTGGCAGAGGAAACTGTTGTTCAGAAACACTTACAGAATCACCTCTCTTCGGCTTCAATACTTTTTCTGGGACACCCTGTATACGTGTCTTGTACTCGCGTTTTCCTTTTGCATTCGTCATTGTCGCGTAGGTTCTATGGACAGTGACAGCGGGCAATGGTTGGAAATGGGAAGCATGAACGAAATCCTTTTTGGCAACAATTACGTAGTTCCGTGCGTGCAACGCGTCGTTTGCTCGCTCGTTTCAGTGGCCTCGCACACGGAGAATCCCACGAGCATGGATAAAATAATCGATGGACTCTCAAGGTAAAATTAAATAGAAGCCGAATAACCGAGATGTTAATTTGCTCGATATTAATATTTAATCGATCGGAAACAGTCACAAGTGGTTCAAAGACGCGACGAACGGCACCATCGTTCAAGACGCTGTGGCTACTGGGCGTAAGGGAGACTACGATTGCGCTCACGTTTACTTTATCGCAGATCGATTTTACTGTAACTATTCCTTTTATCACGCTACCACTCGAACGGAGGATAGGGGAAAATGGTGAATCAGTATCACCGTTGCTGAATATTAATTCAAAAGGACTTGGAATCGTTGGATTACTGACTACGTTATTAGGCATAACTTCACCATTATTATCCAAAACACATCATCATTACAATTATCGTACGTTTCATTGGCAAATTCATCTACAAATATACAGGATGTCTCGGAGAAAGTGTTAGAGTCTAAAAAGGATTATTCTGCAGGTGTTTCTGAACAACAATTTCTTTGGCAAAATGCAAAGTGAGACATGGTTTTTGAATTATTAATGAAGAACACTGACCAATGAGAGAACGTATAGAACCCGCGCTCAGTCATGGGTAGATTGGCTCGGATCGTGACGCTCAGTATTTTTCGTAAATAATTTAAAAACCAAGCCTCACTTTGCATTTTGGCAGAGGAAACTGTTGTTCAGAAACACTTACAGAATCACCTCTCTTCGGCTTCAATACTTTTTCTGGGACACCCTGTATACGTGTCTTGTACTCGCGTTTTCCTTTTGCATTCGTCATTGTCGCGTAGGTTCTATGGACAGTGACAGCGGGCAATGGTTGGAAATGGGAAGCATGAACGAAATCCTTTTTGGCAACAATTACGTAGTTCCGTGCGTGCAACGCGTCGTTTGCTCGCTCGTTTCAGTGGCCTCGCACACGGAGAATCCCACGAGCATGGATAAAATAATCGATGGACTCTCAAGGTAAAATTAAATAGAAGCCGAATAACCGAGATGTTAATTTGCTCGATATTAACATTTAATCGATCGGAAACAGTCACAAGTGGTTCAAAGACGCGACGAACGGCACCATCGTTCAAGACGCTGTGGCTACTGGGCGTAAGGGAGACTACGATTGCGCTCACGTTTACAAAGACTGTTATATAACTTCGAAGCTTCTAAAAAATATGTTGAAGGAGTTTGGTATAACGCAAGGATAATAAATATTTCCTATCAGTTGTACAGACAAGATAGAATTTATTTTTGTACTAAAAATGTAATACATAATTTATGTTACAAAGAACATATTTGTGTATTTGTACATACAGGGAGCTGACAGTTCGCACCGGTCAAGGAGATTTCACGTCATTATCTGAACTCGCGTGGTGTGAAACGTCTTCGCGTGCATGGCTTCCACTGATAATCACTGACCTGCCATTTCAGACTTTCGCTTTTTTGTTAACCATTGTCCGAAATATCTTACGCGTGTAAGCGCGTATTTAATCATTAGCGTCGTCGGTACAGCATTTCAATCAGTCCGACAAATCTTACGACACTAATTATAAATTTATTATTCAATTAAGAACTCTTTCATAATTCAGTTTCCATTTTCATTCTTTTATTGTCTCTTATTGTTTTTCGAACTGGACGACGACAAAAGGGACATCGCTTCCGGTGAACCTGAGATTTCGGCGAAGTCGTAAGGAGATCGACCAGTCGCGTCGAAGCACTCCGTGTCCACGCCGCATTCTAATAAGAATTTCATTGCCTCCAGTTTGCCATGGAGTGCCGCTAAGTGCAACGGCGTCCGCCCGGAAAAATCTTTTTGTGATAAATCTCCTTTTGCCAAGTGATAAGATTTTAAACGTTTCACGTTCCCGGTGGTCGCAGCGAGGCACATCCTTTCTCCTATCATGTACGCGTTCTCGTGCAAGTGTGCACCGCATTGCATCAAAATCTGAATTATCTGAAATAATCGATGCTGATACACACATATGTATTGGGTAGTCGGAAAAATATTGAGAGATTTTTGTCACATGTTGATGGTGTCAAATATCGGGCAACACTAATCAGTCATACTGACGTACGTTTGAGAAGTGACATTTAATTTTACAATTTTTATGAAGACAGTTTCTATTTCGTCTTTTTCGCCTAATTTTCAAATCAACTTCGGACATACCTCGTGATGATCGAATTCTATCGCATCGGTGAGAGGCGTACGATTGAATCGATCCTTTATATGAATACTGGCGCCGTTTCGTAAGAGACGTCGTACGATGTTCACGTCACCTTCGCAGCAAGCCACGTGCAGCACCGTCCGGCCATCCGCATTCTGTTGCGAGATATTCGCACCCTGTAATAATACAACAAAAACATTTACCAAACGAAAATGATAGAAGAAATAAATTGAATTGAAACAAACGAACATCGTTAATTTATAATGATATAAAAATGCGTACGTATACTTTTAAGGCTTCCAGCTTCGCTATGTCGTGATTCTTCACAGCAGCATTTAACATCGCAGGGAACAGAATTGATCCCAGTTCCTCGAGTTCAGCCGCAGAGGAGGTCCTCAATGACCTCGCAACTGCTTCTACTAAATCCAGATCGTCGAGGGACTGCGGCCGACCGCCAGTCAATTCCCCGCGCAAATTCGTTTGCATCATTTCACGTTTTGTTGCTACGTCCCAGTCTTGCCTCGACAATACATAAGCGAGTTTGGTCAACGCAGCCTCCGGCGTCATATCAGCGCCAGATATCACGCCTGTCAATTTTAATCAAACGTTTGATAATTTTTTGTTATGGATCGATGGTTGTTCAATTAGAAATGATCGTTTTCTGTACCAGCCTCTTCTAACAATTTGCCAGATTCGTACGAAGCGGAAACACAACCGGTCGAACATTGGGTGATATTGACTATGACGATGCCTCGTTTCGTGGCAGCCTCTAATTCTTTAAACAAATCCTCCCGGTTCATCGGAACGTTCCCCGCTCCGTATGACTGTAGTACGACCCCTTCTATCGGTGGCTGCAAGAATACTCTTACGAGCTCCATGGTTATACTTGGAAATATTCGAAGCATGCCCACGTTTCTGTTCAAGGACGCGTAGGTGTGAAATTTTTCTATCGTGCACGGCCTGAATATCGACCGATAGTCCACTAGACGTTAAAGACATATTATTCTAATTATCAGTGCATCGTAAAATCAATTAGACGTTGTCAATTGAAATTTCGCGTAACAAACCATCGATCTTGATGTTAGCTTTAGCCAAAGGCGGATAATTCGGCGAGTGGAACGCCTCAAACGCGTTCGTCGACAGTTTGCTTGTTCTGTTCCCCCTCATCAATTTGGTCCCGAAGTACACGCACACTTCCGGTATATTGTAATTCCCGGCTATCATCAGAGACGTTAAAAAATTATCGAGGCCGTCGCTTCTCGAGTCGAAAATCGAGAGCTGCGAGCCGGTTAAGATCACGATCTTCCCCAGAGATTCGAGCATGAAGGACAGAGCGGAAGCCGTGTAAGTCAACGTGTCCGTTCCGTGTAAAACGACGAATCCATCAAAGTATTCGTACGATTGCTGAAATATGAAATGGCATGAAAACTCGACCCTCTTCGCGCATACATATAAATATGAACGAATGCTTCATTTATTACATTTATATAACACAAAAATGTTTACTTTGATATCGTTTGCGATACGAATCCAACCATCCATAGTCATGTCACTGGAGTCGCAGAGCGGTGTGTACTCCAACACGGTGCAAATAACACGCTTATTATCTGTACGGTTGATCCTTCATTAAAGAGAAACAGAAGAAAAAGAAGAAGGAGGCTCTTCTGTTACTTATCTCATGCTACTTTTTCTATTTGAACAAGTGCCTTAATTTACTTACGGAAGTACCAATGGTCCCATCGGTCCAAATCGTTTGTCTGCGTATTCGCGGTCATGGATATGCGGATAATTGCGTAGTTTTTTCACGAACGCGTTAGCCTTCGGTACCAGGACTAAAACGGGTTTTCGTTTAAATTTTACAGATTTGCATACGAATTAAAAAAAAAAGTTATGTACAAGCTCTTTACCTCCTTTTTCGTTCCTCATCATTCCTATGGTGCCACCGGTATAAATAACAAGCACGCGAACATCGGGAACACTTTCACTGACTAAACCGGTGTGCTTCAGGTGCTCCATGTATCCTCTGTCCTGATTCTGTTTCTTACTTCTTTCTATATGATTTTCTGCGCTCGATCGTGACATGTTAGCGCTCCGCGCGTCAACGGTCTTATGATAGCTCTCTACTGAAGGAAATGTTCCGTTATCACGCAATTTATTCACAATAAGTGAGCGGGGCTTGGGAATGGAGCATTCTTTCTAATTTCCGAACGACACCGAGTGCGTGTTCGCACGGGGATTTAGAAACCCTTTGCAGGTGTCGCGTTTAACCAGTGAAAACCAGAGAAATCGCGTAGCTCGTAATCAAAAAGATTATATGCATATGTTACGAATCTGAATTGCGTAAGTCAGCCGTAAGCACAAACGTAAGCGTTTCATAGAATGAATGATAGATATTCCTTCGCGTTAACTTATCTAATAGATAAAACTCCATCGTACACTACTGTCTTACGTCATACGTTATTACCGTTAGAGATGATAGAATTATTGTTTAAGCTCGGAATTAAGGAGTCTACCCAGTGCGACCGCCTAAAATTTAGATCATTCTTGGAAATTTTTTTTAATTAAGAAAAGTATTCTATGAAATTTTTTAAAAGTTTGTGGTAGGTCCCTTAATGCGATAAGGCTATACTATTTCTACGAAACGTTGCATAAAGATTATCTGTATTAGGTCACACTTTTCTTTCGTAAACTTTGACCCGACTTGTTCAATCTCCACGTATATCTCTTAAACAAATTTGTTATGACGAATTAATTTATAAAAGAACGTATGAAATACAGGAATAGATTTTGTAGTTTTTTATTTACTTTTGTCACGTTTTATTCACTTATAAAAAATTATTATGTATAAATGCACAATAAAGTATATTATCTTAAATCTAAATTCATATTTCTGCGTGTTTGGCGATTTCGCGTCACCCCACTTTCAAGCATCGGATTTGGAAGCCTGAGAAATAAAAGTGTAGTAAATCGAAAAATAAAATCGAAACTACGATAATCATCGATAGGAATCTTAGGAATACTTTGCTCTCTTTCATCGTGTCGTAAAGTCCCCTGATTATGTCATAGGTAGCCAGAAGTAAGGATCCGCAAAGAGTGGTCAATAAATTAGCATTGACACCTTTGTAAAAGCCACGTAAGCCATCTTTCTTCATGATATTACCAATCTAATTATATGCGATACGCGATTAGAAATTGAGTTGTCAATGAACATCGGGAGAGTAAAGTTACTGACTAGCTTTTTAACCGGTACATAATTATGGACACCACGCCCGCTAAAAAGCATTTTCTGTCTGGACAACGTGTCCAACGGATAGGACATGTACGTTGCAATCGCTGACGCCGATATAGCGAGGGATAGAGATACCATGAACGGCGCGTGCAAAGTATGATTATCCTGTCCAGAAATGCCCAAATACGTCCGTTTACCAAGCGTGTAAACGCCGAAATAAATACCCCTATAAAATGAGAAGAGAGCATTTGTCTTTCACGCGATTCGGACGACTCCGAGAACTGGAAACTGCGAACCTGTAGATGGTCAGGCCGGTAGAGGCGAACGTCAATCCTTGATAAAACCCTCTGTAGCCATCGCTTTTATACACTTTATACATGCAGTCATGCAAACCGTGAAATTCCCTCTTAATTTCTTTGCTGTCGCCGATGTCCACGGTTATTCGGGTATTGCAGAAACTAAGGGGATAGAGAAGCGTGCAGGAAGTGAAGCCGACGGCACCGCCGGCTAGGAACGGTAGAATGTCGTGGGTGTGAGCTGTCCTCGACTCAATCACCTGCGTAATACACTATTGACGGCGTGATTTCAAGGAACAGAATTTGTTAAAAGAAGCGGCGAAGCATCTTCTTGTTTAACCCATTTCCATCGTTCAATTAACGTCTATTAGTATATATAGCTTTATTGCAGTCTATTCGACCAGAAATGGTCGCGTCTATTATTATTTGCTTTATTTTATTAGTTAATAAATCAATTTATAAATTAGAGAAGATAACTGCTGTCGCAACAGACACGGAGACGGCAATTTATGATGGAAATGGGTTAACTATCGTTTGGCGTACTTGCTCAAAGATTTCATAGTATAAATCGAAGAAGGAAAAATTGATCGCTTGCGCGGGGAAGTATCGACAAATGTTGATCAAATTCCCGCGCCATAGGGAGAAAAATCCTTGTTCCTTCGGTATCCTGATAAAAGCGTTTGTAATTCCTCTGTACGCGGTTCGATCCGAATGAGCTATTTGATGGCTACTCGCCTGAGTCTGTAAAATCAATTTAACCCTTTCTAAAGGAGCAGTCATCGTCCTGAACGTTACCGCCAGGATGCCGGATATGATGAACGAAGCCCCGAAATCGGCGGCGTGCCGCAACCGCTGGGCATCCAGTCCATTATCTGGTTGCGGTCCTGATCGTGAGTTCACTTCGATCGAGGTATAGGTTTGGGTCCCGCATTCTTTCTTCGTCATCAATACATCCTTTCGACCCCCTGCCACTTATCAAATCATGCTGCGCGGCACGGTGTATCTATGTACGACACGCGGCTCGTTCCGTCATTCGCGTGAACTTTTACCACCTTTTACAAGCATCCATGTGGATAGATACGCAGATCTCGATGTATATGAATTCTTTTGTTCACGTTAAAACGTGAAATAAGACGAAAGGAATTGACCTGAAGGGATTCATAAATAATAAATTGATGAACAAGAGGGACGTGATTTTTGGTTCCTGTTTCCCTACAAACGAACCTTCTTCAGTCTCGCCAAGTGTTTTTTATTCCAGCGATATTTCATTACCTGTTTCTTAATTCATGTAGTAATATTCATTATCACATTCGTGTAGCGTTTATATTAGTGATGTATTTATTTATTTATATTTATTAAACCGATTTTCCGACTGGACAATACCCAGAATCGGAAGGCTCCTGG
>NW_017151270.1:0-267 GCF_001652005.2 Ceratina calcarata | reverse complement strand
CGCCTTGCGAAAAATCTGAGAAAATTTTGACATGTCTGAGAATTTTTTCAGATTTGTCCCACGCAAAATGTAGCAAAATTTTTGAAAAATAGAAGAGTGATAAGAATAATTTTTGCACAAAGAAATTGGGGTGATACTAGATTCATATTTTTATGATAGATTCGTATTATTGCAAGGATTGTTCACGAATTTTTTCAGATTTTTAGGATTGTTGCGTCAATGTGAAAAAAATCAAAAACTATATATGTCTCATGTTCAAGTACGGAG
>NW_017151269.1:0-267 GCF_001652005.2 Ceratina calcarata | reverse complement strand
GATGCGGAAAAAAGTTTATCACGAGTTTACTCGTGACCGGTCAGCAATGTGTTAAGAGCGAATGAACTTCGCTTCTAGTCCTGTCATTTCGGACGAGAAGCCCGACGGAGTCCGACATCCGCCCACTTTAATCGACTCGCACCGAACGAGCTTCCTTTACAGAGATCCTCCTTATACGACCGGCGACTTTGATAAAAAAAACCGTGCAGTATAGCAGCGGTTAACGAGCGGTTATCAGTAGAAGTAGCGACCAGTCGACGGTATCGT
>NW_017151268.1:0-267 GCF_001652005.2 Ceratina calcarata | reverse complement strand
TACAATCAGTACAAAATAAAGCTACTAAAACAAAAGAATCGAAAGTCCAAGAAAATAATTAACGATTTACGGTCGATGATGGATGCCCTGAGAAAAAAGAATTCGCTGGAAGGTGAGCATGTTGAATCTTTACAAGGAATATCTTAGTGTAATGAACTTTTTCAAAGCATGATGAGAAAGAGACAAAATACCCCTATAAAACGCATGTACAAGCCAGAAGTAAGATTATTTCCACTTACGTTGCATTATTATTCACCAAGAATGTAT
>NW_017151267.1:0-267 GCF_001652005.2 Ceratina calcarata | reverse complement strand
CACGTCTCACCCATCGGCGTTGCTCTTAAATTATTCATTTGTTCTATTTACTTGCACCTCGGAGATGAGGGCAACATCCTACGAAGCATCGAGTGCTCGGGACTCACTTTCACGTGCTCACGCCCGTCATTCATACGATGCGACGATTCAATCAGCGAAATCGTCTCACATCGAATCCCTCACCCTCTCACCGAACCTGTCGATGATCACCCTTTCTGTTCGCGAATCGATGAAATATAATTTGACATCGCGTCAAACGACGAGCTG
>NW_017151266.1:0-267 GCF_001652005.2 Ceratina calcarata | reverse complement strand
GTCAATAATTAATTAATAAATAAAATTGTTTATTACAAAAATTTTTCCTTCATCCAAGGGAATAATGTTTCAGATAAAAGTTGTAGCTGCAGTTATCAGATAAAAAAAAGGTTCTATGCAATTTCCTTTTAACTCCACTCGTTAAGGAATAAAGTGACAGACATTCAATTAAGCTGTCATATTGTTAGTTGTGCGATTTTGTCATGCAATTATTAGTACACTTCTTGATAAAGTGAACCTACTGTTTTTTCTTCTACTAACTAACAA
>NW_017151265.1:0-267 GCF_001652005.2 Ceratina calcarata | reverse complement strand
TAATTTTTTCATACAAAAATAACTAAAGGTGACCAAGTTATACTAAAAAAAAATGCTTAAATTGCTGACATCAAACATGGTGCCTATAATTATAAAAAACGTCGTTCATTACATTTTATCTTGCACATCCGATTTGCATAAAATCTGTAGTCTATTCGTAACATAGTGAATACCCAAATTTCTGTTCAGATCACAATTTCTACTTATTGGCTTATTTTTTTTCTGATCTCGTAAAATTTTTATTGGATCTGTTAAACGTCCCAGAGT
>NW_017151264.1:0-267 GCF_001652005.2 Ceratina calcarata | reverse complement strand
TTATTCGATGATCTGCCAGCGAGTGCTTCCTGGCAGAATTATCAATTATGTAAACTATCTAATTTCACGCATTACCCCTTTGGCCACTTGCCATTCATAATAATACTTTTATTTTTATATATATACGCGCCAATGTGGCAGAGCGTGGTGATTCCCGACAGCAATCCGCAAAGGGTCCTCGGGACTCCCCATTGCGCTTATTTAGCACTCGCGGGGTTTTTAGCCGGTAGGAGTCCGGCACTACCCTCACCTTATCCTCCCTGAGTC
>NW_017151262.1:0-267 GCF_001652005.2 Ceratina calcarata | reverse complement strand
TGGGGACTATCGGGCCTTGAATGCCAGGACGGTGCCGGATAGGTACCTCGTGCCGTATATCGAATATGAAGCGTTTTCTCAACAATCGATCTAGTGCGTGCATACCACCAGATTCCGGTTGCAGATCGAGAAGACGGCTATCGTGACGTCATTTCGATTATTTGAATTTCCAGTGATGACTTTTGGTTTGAGAAACGCCGCGCAGACGTTTTAGAGATTTATCGATGAAGTGACGCGTGGACTCGATTTTTGCTATGCGTATATAGA
>NW_017151261.1:0-267 GCF_001652005.2 Ceratina calcarata | reverse complement strand
GTATGCCCTTGCTGGTAAGACAGCTCTCTAATATTGAATGCAGGACAGTATCGAACGCTTTTGATATGTCAACTATCGTTACGATTCCACCCCCATTCTCTTTCATTTGTCGTAGAGCGCTTGTCAAAATAGCCACATTATGTTTGCAGCCGTCTTCTGTTGTGAAGCCCTTCTGTCTCATGTGCTGTTGCACATTGCGTCGTAATTTGACGTCTATCATGCCCGAGTATAACCTGGCCATTAGAGATCCGATGGTGATTGGTCTCC
>NW_017151260.1:3551-3792 GCF_001652005.2 Ceratina calcarata | reverse complement strand
CAGAGTATGCCTACATAGATGTAAAAGAAACTTGCAGACGATTCATTACTATTTCGTACGTGTGCTTCTGATTGATTCGGATTGTCAGTAATTATAATTAACTGAAACATTAACGACTGTAAAAATAAAGTTCTTGGTAATAATTATTTAACGATTACATTTATATTATTGCAAGACTTTTCAACATTCATATGTTGTCATTATAAATTTTTCAGTTGTACTAATTTAATATTTGGTTTAA
>NW_017151260.1:0-2180 GCF_001652005.2 Ceratina calcarata | reverse complement strand
AAAGTCCGTGGTGTTGTTTTTGTGATCGAAAATGGTCCCGTTATTTACAGAATCGAAAAGCGCGTTCAAATGTAAGAGAAGGTGTGCCGTGTCTTTCCCCTCTGGTGACATCCGCCTGGTTTTACAAGCACTTTCCGCCTCAGTAGTGCTCATAAGATCCATGACGGTTGCCACTGATCGGGAAAAGACTTGCGTGCAACACCTTACGTTCATTTTTTTAATTTTGTGAGGAACAACATGGTGTTCCGTAAGTTTGGCCAAAATTTTGAAGTTACCTCTACTACGGTCAATGAAATAAACATCCTCTATATGGGACCATTTTGCAATCCTATCTACCCCGTCTAGAGAGTAACGGAGATCCTTTGTTAACAAATTATTACGTATACATTTTAACAAGTGAGGCGGATCAAACAATGGGAATACTTTTTGGTCGCCAACTATGATAACTGCCTCATGGGAATCGCAATTCCTTCTCGTATCGAAAAGCAATTGCTTTATTGCACGTACATTCGTTGGCCCTTGGTCGCAGATGGAAGCGACTACCCTTAAGCCGATGGCAGAACAATGGGTAAGGATGGCTTTGAATGTACGTACAATGTATTCCCATGGTGCAGTTCCTTTGGCAAACGTATAGAGCCCACTGTTTGCTTCCACGATATTTGCCCGCATATTCCTT
Source organism: Ceratina calcarata (assembly GCF_001652005.2). Classification (NCBI taxonomy): domain Eukaryota; kingdom Metazoa; phylum Arthropoda; class Insecta; order Hymenoptera; family Apidae; genus Ceratina; species Ceratina calcarata. The sequence goes on along the minus strand of NW_017151260.1, from coordinate 1,504 downwards.
GAAGCATAAAGACCTGAACATGGTCTGCGATATCTAAAGACCGATCAAAACCGTAATCTACTAAACCTTCGATACTATCATATTTGACGTTGTAATATAGTCCCGGACTAAGCTTCATTTCGTCAAATATGAGAATGCAAAGTGCACTATCGAAACTATCAAGCGAAATTTGTATGCTGTTGAAGACAGACTCACTATTTCCGGGTAATACATGCATATTATATGTGAGTTTTCGTAAAGTTTCTCGCGAAGGCAAAAGGAATATGCTGGACAAAGTACGATAGACGCGCTGGCTTTGCTTCAGCACTGAAAGAGCACAAATTTTATCTTCCAGAGTATACATCCTACTATTCTTATTACGTCCGACATTACGGACCTGTGAATTAAAAAAATCTCGAACTACCTCTGGAAGACTTTCAATGTTTTCCGCAAAGCCACGTTGCAAGAGCTTTCCTTACACCTAACATGCCTCTTTCTCAATTGTCTCGTTGTTTTGAACAATTTTGTTTTGTATTATATTGGTTCTTCTACTGCACTGTCAGCATCGACGATCGCTGTGTCTTGAACAACTTCAATACTGACACTACATGTCCCCAAATAGTAGTTTTAATTATTATCAACGTTTAATGGCAGTGTGTGCTAATGCACGTCAAAATTCCTCCCTTAATATTAAAATGTGTACATACCTCTCTCCTTCGGCGAAACTACCCTGGACGTTGAAGACGTCGACGCTGTTGCTGTTTCCACCTCCTCTCCACCTTGAGTGTCTGTAATGTGAACAATGCCAATATTAAAATTTACGAAACCCTTCGAAATAAAATAATTAACACGTTGACTGCCGCGTCACCCATTTTCGGGTGGCGCTTATTTGACTATTTACAAAGGATCGCCATAGGCATTTGAAAACATATTCCGCAGGATGTAATAAAACTATTGAATTGTTTAAATGGTCAATTGTAGTTTCCAATTCTTGTAAAATTTCGTTAATTGTATCTTCGTGATACTCAATATCACTACGACTGTACTTATCAATATCCGAATCATAATCAGACGACATTAAAATTTATTAAATTAATGAAATGAAATAATGAAGTAAGTAAACGAGTAATAAAAATTTGAAACAATTTTTTTGCTCATTACATAGTAAACTAACAAGTCTTGTAGGATCACACAAAAATTATGTTCTTTGGTGATATTAAAAAAGTTATTCTCTTTTGAAATGTATTCAAATATTAATAAGAGTCACTGTATACAGGGTGAACCACGAATCGTGATCTGTACAGATTACTTTGGTATTAGCATTAGCAGTTAGAGCGAAAATATTTTTATCACGTATAGCTTGGTTTCAAGAGAACTTTCACGTGATTGTGGCAAATTTTTGTGAATTCCTTTTTCATGATTTTTCAAGGTCACCTATAACTTTTTTACGCATATCTATCAGATGAATTTGGAAAACATCATAACATAATATGTGCTACTTTTTTTCATCTGGTTCACATACTTG
>NW_017151259.1:0-267 GCF_001652005.2 Ceratina calcarata | reverse complement strand
TTTAATTATGACACACATTTTTTTATACCTAAATGAGAGAGAAGTGAAGAATTGACTATTCTTAACCTCATCCAGATAATCATGAAAGCCGAATCATCTCTCCGAATGATCTTTCACTCTCTCAGCCGTGATGGACAAGGTCAGAATGCGATCGAAGGATGCTCTAAATTCGTTCGGGTGTTACGCAACGATCCTTCGAAGCGATTTTACTTATCTCTCTTCCATCGTTGCTTTTACGCGTGATTGTGAAACGACGTGAATAATGAA
>NW_017151258.1:0-267 GCF_001652005.2 Ceratina calcarata | reverse complement strand
CAATAATTGTAAATTTTGTAAAGGCGTCCACTATTACGAAAAGATACTTATTTTTTCTCTTACTGGATTCAAACGGACCTACGTGATCGATATGAATGGTGTGGAATGGTATTGGCATTTTCTCTATTGGATGTAATTTTCCTTGTCTTTTACCACACTTTCGCTTGTAGTACGCGCAATTCAAACAGGCATTTACGTATTTTTTCACAAAAGCATTCATGTCAGCAAACCAATAATCCCGTCGTATACGTTCTAACGTCTTCTCTA
>NW_017151257.1:0-267 GCF_001652005.2 Ceratina calcarata | reverse complement strand
TGCGTGCCGACGTACTCGGCAATCATCGTCTTGAGTACGCGGTTCGTTCGTTCTACTGGATTACATTGGGGAGTGTATGGCGGGGTTCGCTTGTGTCTTATTCCCCACTCCTCGAGGGCGCCGGTGAACTCCTTGCTAATGAACTGGCGTCCGTTGTCGGAAATGACCGTCTCAGGGCATCCATGCCGTAGTACGATTGTGTCCCGAAATGTCCGGGTAATGGCCGTGGCGGTAGCCTGTCGAAGCGGCAGTGCCTCGGTCCATTTC
>NW_017151256.1:0-267 GCF_001652005.2 Ceratina calcarata | reverse complement strand
CCTCCTCCTCCTCCCACGCGTTGCATAAACACGAGTTCACCTGGCCTCGTGTACCTTTTCATTTCTTTACGGTTATCGTTTCATGAAGAATTAACAAGCCATCGAACCCTCAGGGTCTGCTGGCATATTTCAATATTTCCTAAAAGGCTGGAAAATTTTCCTGTACCCCATTTGGTTTTCTTATATCAATTCTTTCGAGGAAGAGTAATTTTTAAATTTTATTCAAAGCTTTACAAAATAAAATAGAGAAGACATTTGATAATACTG
>NW_017151255.1:0-267 GCF_001652005.2 Ceratina calcarata | reverse complement strand
GAATTATCAATAGAGGTCAGGGGTGATTTTTCACAGAATGCAGGATTTCTCCTCTTCCCGTTCTGTTCCCCACTACTCTTTTTTCCCCCCATTTATGTTACCAATGGTCATTAGAGACGTGCCTAATAATGTCATACGTAAGTGGAGAGAGTGGGAGAGTGTACAGTAGGGGGGAGAACACGGGAAGGGGAGAAGTCCTGCATTCTGACAGCCGCTGGTCCCCACCATGACATCGTAAGAGGGGAATCGATCCAGTTTGCTGGTGGA
>NW_017151254.1:0-267 GCF_001652005.2 Ceratina calcarata | reverse complement strand
CTTTGGACATTGGGGTGACTGGATCAGAGGTCAGACGTAGAGAAGTAGGAGGAGGGGGACGCTCAGGAGGGTGAGCAGAACTCGGAGTGCGGTTACTGGTCTGCTTTCTACTCTTGTTCCTTGCAGCCACGGTAGCCCAGCTATCGTGGCCTGGGATATGCAAGGGCGGAGCACCAGGAGAGGTAAATAGAGAAACCGGGTTAGGGGAGTCTTGTTGTTTGGAATGAGCTAGTCGCATGGAGGAGGATGAGGAGTTAGGGAGAAGGG
>NW_017151253.1:0-267 GCF_001652005.2 Ceratina calcarata | reverse complement strand
TCGAAATGGGTAAGTCGGAATACAAATTAATTTATTTCTTCAAACGTAAAATTCTTCTTTTCAGAAGCAGAATTTTACGTGGTTCTTTCCTTATGGAATAATAACCACGTGTTCATTGGAAAAAGTATAATATTCATTATGAAGATTGGAGGTTAATAACATTTAATTTTTTCAGAATTCATGTATTATATGCAAATGCCGCCACCGCACCCGGCAGCCCCGCAGTCCCCGGCCCCGCCGCCACCTCCAGAGCAAATGGAGTGGGAG
>NW_017151252.1:0-267 GCF_001652005.2 Ceratina calcarata | reverse complement strand
TTAGGGGGGAAAGCTCTTCGGAGCATGAGGAGGGAGTGGAGAGCCGGGAGGGCTCGGCTGGTTCCTTCGAGCTTCCAGCGAGGGACAGTGGGGCTTTGCCGCCCTGCACGGTGTCGCTAACCGACATCGATGTGAAGAAGTTCGCCACGTCCAGTATTACGCGGCCTGGCAGCAGGACATCGGTTGTCAAGTCCCCTACGGCAGTCTCGGCAGTAGGGACAGATGAGTCGGACTCGGAGTCCGACTTATCTGTGAGGTCGCGGGCGG
>NW_017151251.1:0-267 GCF_001652005.2 Ceratina calcarata | reverse complement strand
TTTTTTTTTTTATTCGCAGTTTTTATTGGTTTGACGGTAACTGAAGCATATTTGGAAACATTCTGTATAAACTTTTTAAATAATTAAACTGAATATACGAAAAAAATTAATGTTTGAGTACGATGCTTTTTGTTAAGTCCATCTGTTCTGTATTATGAATATCAATCATTTTTATTTTGAGGTAACTATTACTTAATCTGATATAAAATCTATATCGAATGGTTCATAGCAAGTTAAATTTTGTTCAAGGGCACATTATACCATCTT
>NW_017151250.1:0-267 GCF_001652005.2 Ceratina calcarata | reverse complement strand
ATGCTACGGCTGTCATCAATTACTTTAAGTGGTTGGAAAGAAAACATTGGCGATCTGAAAGAAGGATTTTCGGACGGATGGAAAAATCATTTTGCCAGCTAGAAAACAGGAACAATGTGTTTCAAAATTATATAATTACAATTATTTGCGCTCATTTATTTGCAGTTTACTTATATTTTCTTCTTAGAAATTAATATTAGACGATGTTATGTTAATATTAACAGTGAAACGTCCTCCTTTCGAATAATACATGTTGTTCAGAATTCA
>NW_017151249.1:1921-3055 GCF_001652005.2 Ceratina calcarata | reverse complement strand
TATAATACATATTTTAGTATCTAATATATTATACCATTAAATTTAAAATAAAATTTAGAATTATAAAATCTAATCTCCCAATAATTAATTGCAACCCTCATGATAAAATCTAGCATTATCAGAAATCTGGTATTACATTAGAACTATTACTGATCAATTATTGGAATATATTAAAATATGGTTCAGTCTCGAAAATGCTTATCAGATTCAGAACAAAAAATTGCAACCCTTATGCAATATAATGCGTTACAGTAGAGCTATTATTTGTTATTGATTATTTATTGGTGCAGAGATCTGGATCTATATGGAGTTTCTCGTACGAATAAGAAAGCATTCCGTTATCTAACAACGAGAAATCTACTCAGTTCCGTTTCACTCTGCCACGAGCATGCGAGCCTCTATAAATCAAAGCGCCGCAAAGCATGTACGTATTATATCCAGCTACGAAGCTCTAAATATGCTAATAAATCCAACGCACGGTGGCCCTAGAACAGAGTGTTTGGACAGTTAATAAAAGCTGGACATGGTTCCCTATTGTTAATTTAACATCAAATGAATTCAGACTAGTTTTCATTATTGCAAGCTTCATAAGAAATGCATAAAAGCTGAAGGCATGTTCCTATTATGGGTTTAGCAGATCAAACATTGAGGTCAGAATTTCTGCATTATTGAAAATGGGTCACTTCTGTGAATTTCTACTTTGTTAATTTTGCGAATTTAAGGGGATGTCGAATGTATTGAATTATTCGCTGTTTCGTATTAAAGATTCTTTCTAATTTTCGTGCAGGTGAAAGACAGGATGATAAATCGTGGATTTGCATGAATCTAACAGACCGCTTAAACGCATTCCTATCATTGATCGACAAGCCCGATTACCTATTTGGTTTGGAAATCAAAACGGGAAACAGTGTTCCACGTTAATTCACCGGGCATAAACGATCTAAACGGAATTTATGCAAACGTTTGCAGTTGCAGTCTCGGGCCGGAGATCATTTCTGGTGCAATCCGGCGCGTAATTGATTGCCCCGATGCCATACATTTGTGCTCGCAGATTCGAAACGTGCTAATTTAGTATCTTTCCTTCGTACCACTTGGAATAATCCTATTAATTACCATCGGTTATCAGGCGAAATG
>NW_017151249.1:0-491 GCF_001652005.2 Ceratina calcarata | reverse complement strand
TTTAATTTTCAACGATTTAATTAAATGGTTGGAAAATTTCATGTCACGAATCAGTTTCTGATTTCTAATCACTCAGTGTTGTTCAGATATCCAAAGATTTTAGTGAACGATGAATGACTGTTTTTAAATTTTGGTTTTCGAACGGATCAAGTGGTTCACGGTATCATGTCACTGGGCACAGACTCTCGCGACGGGGGTAAAGCTCGGATGAAACCTCGCACCGTGGTAGCGGTCGTCGGACTAAAGTCGTCGCACCGCTGGAAACCGAGTACGTGCGTGGCTTTCTTATCCCTACTGTTACCTCGAATAATCCGTAACCTCTCTCTCTCTCTCTCTCTCACTCTCGTCCTTGTCACCTCTCCTCGTCGCACCCCTCTCTCTGTACTCACAGTGGTAGGGGTGTCAAACGCAGTTTTCGAGTTTGAGACATTTCGTTATAATTGATATATGATATATTTCATACGTAGAATATATGTGATACATGATAATAT
>NW_017151248.1:0-267 GCF_001652005.2 Ceratina calcarata | reverse complement strand
GTACTTTTTACCATACTGACTTACTGTACGATGACCACTTATACGACCTAACGGCATTTGAACCTTCACGATCTCTTCACCATAGCATAATAGACTCGTCAATAAAAGAAGTAATGCAGTTGATAGATTTCTCGCGTTCATTTTCACACTAATAGGTAAGCCAAATGGGTAGGACGCCTTTATCGTTTTCGTCGCGATTTAAAATGCATTTGTAAAAGTTGAATAAGCAACGACATTGTTAGACAAGCGCTTTCTTATTTTGACAGG
>NW_017151247.1:0-267 GCF_001652005.2 Ceratina calcarata | reverse complement strand
GATACCAATCTTCGTTGGTTGCAGAGGGGCGCTACCAGCGTCAACGAAGAAAGACTTGGAGTGCTTGGGCATAAAAGAGAGCGATTTTTTAACCATTTCGCTTATAGCCTTCAGAGCTTCTATAGAGATAGCGAATATTTTCATCGACTACAACAAATAAACCAACTTGAGGAAATGTTATTGACAGAGTTGTACTTTAGTTTAAAGACATATATTGATAATTAGATGAATACAAAAGGAGTAATAATTATTTAAGAATAGCTTAAA
>NW_017151245.1:0-267 GCF_001652005.2 Ceratina calcarata | reverse complement strand
GACAAGGAGTTTATATTCTGGTCCGTCTCTCGGCCTCATCCTTGTTCAAAAGTTTTTATTTTATTGAATAAACGGTATTTGGGTTAAGGGATATAAAAGGCGTGAGATTCATTTAAAAACCCGATTCTCAGTTCCCGGCGGTTTAGTTTAGGGCACCATCCCTAACATAAATAATTCGTTAAATTTTAGTACCAGTGCAGAAGATGGTATGATGTACGTTACTGTAAAAGGCTCGAAACCGAACGAATTGTTGCTAGTTGAAGTGAA
>NW_017151244.1:0-267 GCF_001652005.2 Ceratina calcarata | reverse complement strand
AGGAATGACGTGTTCCGTTCGGAGTTTTCTCCACTTGTCGCATGTTTCTCAGAAAATGACTGCGGGCAGTACGTCGTATTGGACGTATTTTATCTAAAAAAATAATGCAAATACGCCGTTGCAGAGACAATTTGGGCAGCTTTGTCCGTATGCAGTAACATTGGCTTCCTTAGTACTCGGAGTACGGAAAACAAAATTCCGAAGGCATCTTCCACCACCCTTCGTGCCCCACAATGGCGCTGATTGTACGTGCGTTCTGCCGTACCT
>NW_017151243.1:0-267 GCF_001652005.2 Ceratina calcarata | reverse complement strand
GTATATTATTAAGTATAATCAGTTATGTACATTCTTTATCAAATTCTTTGTTCTACTTTGGTAGTTCCCTTTTCTCTCCTTGTTTGGTGCAAATCTGTTATTCTTCTTACGAATAGTAGGTTCACTCTGTCAAAAGGTGTACTTATTGACGTTAGCGAAAAAAATTTTATACAGAAGTTGTATGTACTGACATCCTATACAAGAAAGATTCATGAATTTTTCTTCTAACTTCGATATTTAATGAGTTACATATGATTATTTGGCATT
>NW_017151242.1:0-267 GCF_001652005.2 Ceratina calcarata | reverse complement strand
CTACTATTTTACATACTTACTACTACTGTTTCGTTGTCGCCGAACGAGAAGATTATACATATGCGCATATGAAGAAAAAATTATTTTTAAATGTTTTTCAGATGGGTAGAATTTATATTATTCGCAAAAATACAGTATAATTTATACATGAGTGCTGTTCTTCTATTTTTTCCGTTGTACTAATTGTTTTTACATTTTGGAACGAACGTTTCGCATGAGTAAACTATTAATGAACATTTAGCGTGGTAACTACTTAATGAATTTCTC
>NW_017151241.1:0-267 GCF_001652005.2 Ceratina calcarata | reverse complement strand
TGTTAGGTCTATCCCTCAGGTATTTCCTTTTCTCCTCTTGTATTTTATCCAGTGATTCTACTTACTATTTTAAATTTTGACGATCCCTCCCGTGACGCACTACCCCCTTCGTGGCTTCACCCGCTTGCTAAGACAGCAGCGGAGGGAGAAACGGAAGGGGTGTCCATGATGGATTTTCCCCGCGTTAAAAGAAAAAAGAAAAGGGTCGCCTGTGCGTCTATTCCTACCCGAAAAACCAAGACTGACCCAGTCATACTGTTGATGTTT
>NW_017151240.1:0-267 GCF_001652005.2 Ceratina calcarata | reverse complement strand
ACCGTTCGCCACCCTCTTCATTTTACAGTTAGATTTTTGTTAAATCTTACACAAATAAACATTAATTAATATATTATAAAATATATATAGTTGTATAAAAATTAAATATATATATAATAGAATACTTAAGATGGCGACGAAATGTCCAAATCCAAATTATTCCATTTGGTTACATTTTACGCCACAGTTTACACAATGCAAGGACTCAGTTCTTATCATTAGTTGACATACTCATTGAACTAATAATCGGACTACTGTGTTACGATT
>NW_017151239.1:0-267 GCF_001652005.2 Ceratina calcarata | reverse complement strand
TATAAATTCCAAATACTTTTTCTTCAATTACAGTGCCGATAGTGAAATTTAGAACTTTCTGAAGAGTTTCGAATATATTACCAATATATCCTTCCATTTTGCCATTCTTCATCGTAAATAACATCGTATTCTATAACAAGTGAGAAACGGTCACACTCTGAACATTTTTGCATGTAACGATTTCGTTCGAATTTTAATCAATACTGTGCAAGACAAAGTACAAATGTAGGTACATCTTGCCTTGGTAGTAACTGCTTTCAGGACTCT
>NW_017151238.1:2638-3298 GCF_001652005.2 Ceratina calcarata | reverse complement strand
TTCCAACTTGGAAAAATACAAGAATTTATTAATTAAATAATTACTCCATAAAAAACAAAATTGATACAAAATCTAAATAAACAAATTCAACTATTAATTATTTATTTTCTATAATTATTGATAAACTAAGATATCAGACATAATTGCATTGGTTTCGACTATCAGAAAGTTCAGACATTCCCTTTGTAGAGTATCCATGCCTGAAACTTTCGATCTCAGGTAAGAAGAGGGCTGAAGTCCGGATGAAAAAGTATGACGAGAGCGGAGGACGGGAGAGAAAGGTAGCTACGCTGGCCCTCTCTAAAGTGGCCTAATTACGATCTGAAAATTGCGGCCGCAGCTTAAACTTTCCCTATTCCTTTTTCCACTCGGGGGGGTTCTTTCGCAAACTGCAAACTAGGAAAGTAGTTCGCGCGACGTGACGGATTCATCGGCACCCACGCACCCCCACTCCCTGAGTCACGTGGAAAGGAACCGTCGTTATAAATTCCACCTATGCACCATCCCCGTTTAACTCCGACTAACCGACATACAGTCTTCGACGACGTAATCATCAAAAACAGCAAACCTAAACGTTCTCAAAACCTCATATCTAATGAAATTGTTATATATTTATTTATTCATATTTTATTATACATTTGTCTATTTATATTCCATCAT
>NW_017151238.1:0-611 GCF_001652005.2 Ceratina calcarata | reverse complement strand
AGAGAGAGAGAGAGAGAGAGAGAGAGAGAGAGAGAGAGAGAGAGAGAGAAGAGAGTGTGCGGTGGTTATTTAGAGAAACGCATCATCCACGAAATTATTCCCGTGAAACCGATTTCATTTTTTCCCGGCCGTTTAACTCCAACGGGAATCGGGGCCAGACTCGCGCCGTCGTCGCCACATCAAACGAACTAGGGATCCTTTGAAGTCGAAAAGCGACTCGGCGTCGCAACAACAATTTCATCTTCACGTTAATAGAAGGAACGCAGTTCACGGAAGTCGCGGGGATGTTCGAGCAAAAGCCCGAGGGTGGTGGGGGGGTTTAGGTAGATACGGAGGTGCAGACGCCTCTAGTGAAGAGTTCCGGTACCCGTGCGAACAAACATACCGTATGACATAATTAGCCACGGTTGCTTCCACTGTAACCAAGTTTTCTGGCGGGGACCTCTTTTCCCGTTTATTACTAGGCCACGAGGATTAGGTTAGGTTCATACAGCGTTTATACAGTAAAACAATTATAATTACTACATAATAAGTAATAAAAAAGTTGGATTCTTGCCAAAAATGACGTCAATCATTGCATAAATGGATTTACTTTTAGTTTAGGTTAGGTT
>NW_017151237.1:0-267 GCF_001652005.2 Ceratina calcarata | reverse complement strand
TAAGTTTCATCACGAGGAAGAGAACTGTTCATTCTGACTGCCTTGGTACTGACTTTAGATTTGCGTATAAGGGTGTACCTCAAGGGGGAGTTCTTAGCCCACTGCTGTATATCATTTATGTTTCTAAAATTGTAAATGGAATTTCGAAATTTATTGAAATTTCTCAGTTTGCGGATGATATTGCTTTATACGTTAAGTTTAAAAATGAGAATAGAGCTGTTAAACAGATTGAAAGAGCAATTAGTACACTATCTGATAATTTGTCTG
>NW_017151236.1:0-267 GCF_001652005.2 Ceratina calcarata | reverse complement strand
TTTCCTCCAGTCTTTTCATTGGCCACTCTGTTCCAATGAACAAGTATACAGCTAATACGCATGCGTCCTGTCACTTGATTGGGCAGGCAGAATGACGTAATACCATAATCTCCAATGAGAGCCATTAACCAATACCATTGGCCCACATCGAGCGACCACTGTAGGCTGAATGGTTAAGAGTACAATTCGTCCTAATATGTCGCGTAGATAAATTCATTCCTCGTTTTCTTTAATTTTTAAAATCGTTAACTCTATCTCAGAGAAGAT
>NW_017151234.1:0-267 GCF_001652005.2 Ceratina calcarata | reverse complement strand
TTGTAAGCCGATCTTGATGAAACTTTAATTGCCCGGATTGTCCGAGTCAGGTGAAAACGGAAATTCCACCAATTACAGAATAACAAACAAGCTTAACCGTGAAATGATACGAACGTCGAATTGTTTTTCAACGATACACTGTTTCCAAGCCGATATTTTCGTTGCACGGTGTCCAATGTATCTTTATTTAATTCGACTTCTACCACCGTTTCTCATTCACGTTTTTTACGGCATTCATTTTGCAAAGTGACAAATGCGTATGAAAAA
>NW_017151233.1:0-267 GCF_001652005.2 Ceratina calcarata | reverse complement strand
TATGCCATTTACAGGATAGCTACTCTTTCGGACTTTAGCACGCAATTTTAAGGCGGTCAAGCCTAGATTGCTCGACTAGTGGATATTCGTGCAACGGAAGTATTTCCGCTGATGAATTTTATGTTCCAAATCGCGTTATATTAAGACGTCGAGTAATTCCGTCTCTTAGCGCACGGAATTTCAGTTATCGTCAGTCTGAGGTAGCTCGGCCGATTCGATTTTAATTCGACGACGTTTGACCGGAGACGTAGGTCTCTCACGATTCTT
>NW_017151232.1:0-267 GCF_001652005.2 Ceratina calcarata | reverse complement strand
TTAAACCAATTCTCTCTATTTTTTCCAGGACATTCCATACCGCCGTTTTCGCTCTCCTAACGGCCCTTTGTATGTTATGAACATCGGCTACTATAATCGGTTCATCAGCATAGCCGGTGATTTGAGTTTCATCGGGAAGGGGTGTGCGCAGGACTTCGTCGTATCCGAGATTCCACAATGACGCTACTAGTGTGGAGCCTTGCGCACTCCAAATCTTACTATTTTCGATTGTAGTTTCCCTTCTGCGTCTACGGTCATCACTCTTCT
>NW_017151231.1:0-267 GCF_001652005.2 Ceratina calcarata | reverse complement strand
GGCTTACAATATATGAATGAGCTGGATTTAGTGCATAGACACCTTAGTCCTGAAAATATATTAATTAGCAAATGTGAAAACGTGCAATTATATAATTTTGGTTTATATTACATGACAGATTGCGGTAAAAATGTTTCTTTTCCTATTGGGTACGTAACGATAGACAGATGTAACGTGTATCTTGGTAAAAATAAGTTTGTTTTAAATCTATATTATAATTTTTAGTTACCCGAAATACACGGCACCAGAGGTATTTCTTAGTCCCGG
>NW_017151230.1:0-267 GCF_001652005.2 Ceratina calcarata | reverse complement strand
TCGATAGACAGTGATTCACGCAAGCATTCAAATACTTTTTAAAATAGAGTACTATTTTTACTAAAGAACACTATTATCGTTGTGAAACTAAGCGAAGTTTTATCTGTAATATCTGAAAGTTAAAATTTTTCATTGCTCGGCAAAGTGAACGTCACGTTTTTCTATTCGGGTCTTTAATAAAATTTGGAACCTCCCATTTGTACATCTTGTAAATTACATGGATGAATAAAGTTTCGTAAAAATCGGTGAAACCATAAAAACGTCAGA
>NW_017151229.1:0-267 GCF_001652005.2 Ceratina calcarata | reverse complement strand
ATTGTGAAATTAAGGTATACGTGAATTACGACCCACTGGTGTGCATCACATCAGGTAGCACGAAACGTAGAAGGAATTTTTAGGAAACAGTGTTTGTTGTCGCCGGCGTTTTTTTAAGAGTAATCAAAGAGAGTCAGATTTTTCTTTTTACAATTCTGTGATAAGGTCTCGAACAGCGCGCGCCCAGCAAGATGTGTACGACAAAAGGCGAATTCAGTCGTTCGCATCTGATAAGTGCAAGTCTGAGAACTGTCTCCTGTCATCGGT
>NW_017151228.1:0-267 GCF_001652005.2 Ceratina calcarata | reverse complement strand
ACCATTTAAAAGTAATTGTTAAATAAATATCTTTTAAATGCATAATATAAAAAGAAAATATATAACTTAATTAATACTATTACTTACGTTATTTGTCGAGAATTCAACAAACGAATGAAGTGTAGTTTCCGTCTGTTTATTTAAAAATCTAGCACTCAACACTCAAAATCACCATATAGAAGAAATATTCACAGGACAAAAATTCACTGATCTCTTCGATGTTTAGATATTTGTTTCAACTGTCATGGGCAGTTTTGCTCAAATATC
>NW_017151227.1:1546-2410 GCF_001652005.2 Ceratina calcarata | reverse complement strand
CTAAAAATTTTTATTCATTCATTCATTTATTTTTAGTCTTTTTTTCCTTTTATCTTCTTTCTCTGGTTCTTTGTAAAAACACGTGTAACGCTGTCAGAAGTAATTACACCATCGAGAACCGACATATCGATCAGTGGGAAGAATCATTTAATTTGGACGTGTTAGAAAGCCGCGACACCTTGCGGGTTTTATCAGTCGCTAATTTACTCTTATCAGAGAAGGTAAGCGAACGCTCGTAACTTGTACGATGTTTCTCGTCGTTGTTTTTAATGTTAAGCAGCGATGAATAATATTTTTCCTTTGTTGAATCACAGCTAAAGATAAAACTTGTTCCTCGTTGTTCGTTCGATGCCAGATCGGTTATCTATCTCGTAGGTTGATTACGAGAATAGGCGAATATACCTCAGCTTAATGCTTCGGCTTTAATCGACCGCGAAATCTTATCTCAGAATATTTCTTATTGTTATAACTTAATATCATTCGCTAATGCCCGTTTGCTTGGCACGAGTTCTCCGAGCTCGAGGAGGCTCGAAACTTTTAATAACGTAACAGTTTTAATAAACGATCTCCGCTGAACTTCGTCGACGTTTCTTATTAATTCCCCCGTCTCCGTGTCCCCAATGATTGTCGCGTGACGTACGAAGCTGTATCAAAGTTTCCCTTGAAATTACAGCCGATTGCAACAACGAAGTAAAATGATCAAGCATCTAGCAAAATTTAATTAAATCCCAAGAATAACTTCTAATTTCCTTATTAAGGTTGTATGAACCCTTACATAAAAACAATGAAAAAGCATTGAAATTTTAACAGTTACTGAATATTACATTAAAAAAGACGTACAAAATTGTAGAAATTTTGCGAGCC
>NW_017151227.1:0-528 GCF_001652005.2 Ceratina calcarata | reverse complement strand
GTACGCTATTTTTATAGATTAATGGAAAAGAAAATGATGTTAAAAGACATTTTATTGAGTACAGGGACTAGGCGCCTCAAGATTGCCTACTCTTTTTACATTTTCAAGAAAAGGTCAGTCTTTCTTGTAGAACTTACGTCAGTTTTCTAGTAGCATCGTTTACAAGCTGATTAAAAACAAGACGAGAACGCCGAAACGAGGGAACGTGTTGCATGTTTGCACAACCTCTGCCATTAACTGGACTTGTTCATTAATAACGGGCGCAAGGAACGCTTGAGAACCAGTTAATAAATTCATCGACGCAATGACGGTTACGTTTTTATGAACACAGAGAGACGGCAGTGCTCGGTTTCATGGAAAACTAGATTTCTCATTTATCTTCCGACGAAAAAACGAGCTACTGAAATGTACACGCGAGTAATTCGATTCATTTCCACGAGACCCGATTTTCGTGGAACGAACGAGTCCCGATGTTATGCAAATATTTCATTCACCGTCGCGCGACCAATGATATATTTCTCATACCAA
>NW_017151226.1:0-267 GCF_001652005.2 Ceratina calcarata | reverse complement strand
TATGTGAAATGGAAATGGAGCTCGATTGGTTAGTACCATGATTGTCAATAGGTTCGTCTTTTGGGGAGTCACAGAGGAAATCTGGTTAGTCATTCGTTCTTACAATTATTTTCATTCGTCTTTCATACAATCATCCATCCATACTTTCGTTAAATACGCGAATTTGCAACTTATTTCGTCCGAACGGATAAAGTCTTTAGGTACGCATTTCACGCATTTCATGTACACCATAGTTTCTGCACACGAGTGTACACTCTTCTTGTGAGT
>NW_017151225.1:0-267 GCF_001652005.2 Ceratina calcarata | reverse complement strand
ACATGTCATTTTGAAATTTTCCAAATTTTCTTGTTAAAGTCCTAATATTTTTCGCCAAGTTTCTTCATATCCGGTGGTACCATAAGTATACCTGAGCTTAAATGCATTCTCGAGAATTTTACTAGATCAACGGGAAATTTTTGTGTATCCCTCATGGAGTTTTTGATCCTTATATAGGTTTTTGTTTAAAGACTCGTTTAATTGGTTAGAATGTTCTTCCTTCGCGAATTTTCTCTCTTGTAGCATTTAATTTTTTCTTGAATCTTT
>NW_017151224.1:0-267 GCF_001652005.2 Ceratina calcarata | reverse complement strand
ATGCCGTCTGGCCCCGGCGCCGTGCCGCGCTTCATTCGCGACACAGCCCGCGCTAACTCCTCTCCCGTCACCTAAAGCTCTGTGGACCAGGCGACCGGGGCCACAGAATGGGCTGGAGGTGGAGGATCTCCAAGGACCCGGGGGAAGAGACAGTCTACGACTGAACTTAAAAACCCCGGGTCCATGGTCGTCGTCACAGGGGGCGCCCAAGGTCGTAGTTTGTTCAAAACTATCTTGTATGGGCGCCCCCAAGGATCCTCATCTAAT
>NW_017151223.1:0-267 GCF_001652005.2 Ceratina calcarata | reverse complement strand
CTAAAGTGCATAAACTTTTGGGATTGACTGTATAGCCAATACATCCTTAACAAGAACCTTCATTTCTGTCATGATTTTTATACTGTTCACTTAAGAAAATGATATGCTGCATTCACGAAGTATGTAAAATGATTACGACGATGCACTTTCGAATTCTAAAGCATATTTACATAATCTCATTCCTCTTCTTCGAGCGATACGAAAAAAATGTCTAAAATTTCCTCTTACATTCGCGTTCCTTTGTATATAGATAGATATATTTTGATT
>NW_017151222.1:0-267 GCF_001652005.2 Ceratina calcarata | reverse complement strand
ATGTTTATTCTTCTTATTATTTTATAAAATTAAAGTAAAAATTTTGAACTCTCTAGTTGCACGGCTATGTGCGTGATGTCACGAGAGATATGTATGTACGTATGTAGTCGTGTAGTGACATCACACTAGGGCGTATGCATGTATTGTATCTTTGCTTCAGGCCGTGTCTATTTGTATATGTATATGATCGAAGGTCACGGCTATGTACATATAGGGTGTCCCAGAACTACTACTACGCCCGAAAATGAGGAGGAGCTGAGGTGATTT
>NW_017151221.1:0-267 GCF_001652005.2 Ceratina calcarata | reverse complement strand
GCGGGAAAACTCTATTTTCGGTCCACTTTATAGGCGCCGAAAATGGTCTTTTTTGGCCTCGTGTTATGAAAAATAATAATAATAATAGTAAGGTAATAATACACACCACTCCGCAACAGACTGAACCCCACGGGCCTGCACGAGAATTAATACAACCCACCCGCGACGAATTCAATGCAAACACACACACTTGCGCGCCTAACCAAAAAAAAAAGAAGAAGAAAACAACACACACACGACACTACTCCTCCGGCATGAAGTGCTGAA
>NW_017151220.1:0-267 GCF_001652005.2 Ceratina calcarata | reverse complement strand
TTGTTAAGAAATTCGTTACGTTTAACGAACTGGTCGTTCAGTTATGCCGTTGTAGGTATTTGGAAAATGTCCTAAGCAAATTGTGAATATAAATAATAGAATCTAAGTCATTCGTTAAATATGTTTAATGATAAATCTTCATAACAGAGTTCCTGCTGGCGTGCAATGTACGCAATATGTGAATGCTAACAAGGGTAGCGTTACGATTATTATAGTTACAAAATACAACACATTGGGTAGCAAAATCGTATTGAACCGAGCAAGTCT
>NW_017151219.1:0-267 GCF_001652005.2 Ceratina calcarata | reverse complement strand
GAGTGTGACCTGCCTGGTGGAGGATACCAAGGTGGAACCCAGCCTTGGTGAATACCTCACCATTCACGGGTCTTTTTTACCGTTTTTACCTCGACGATTCTAACATTCCCGTAATTATCCAGGAATATCCTCTTAATACATCCCAGACTTCAATTCTTCGGAGGGAGCAGCGGATTCTGTACCATCGCTAAATCTCCCTCTTGCATCTGCGATCGGGTCGTCTGCCACTTACAGCGCTTCTGGCGATGGAGGAACTCCGTGTCTCGA
>NW_017151218.1:0-267 GCF_001652005.2 Ceratina calcarata | reverse complement strand
ATCAAGTATGATGGCGATGTCGATGGATCGAATGATTGCGTGTACTTATTATTGGCTTCGGCATACCTATTTGAATATTGGCTCAAACCACCACGTATACCGCGCTCGATGAACAATACTATATCAATATCAGTCAATAATTCGAAAGGGATTTTTGTATGCTTCAGCATAGCATCCCATGTGAAGCCTGGTAACATAAAATAATAAACAGGATCTGTTTAAAGATAGAGGTTTTGCAAGGTTTAAGAGCATTGCTCGGCCTTGCCA
>NW_017151217.1:0-267 GCF_001652005.2 Ceratina calcarata | reverse complement strand
ATGTTGTTTCCACGGAATCGGGGTAGTCGAGCACATTTTTGGGGGCTACAAATGCCGTACCTTGAGTTTTAAGCTTGTATCGTGGTTCATCATGATGTAATTGGCCAAACATTTGCACAATTTTTATCGTGGTAATCATAATTTTCATTATACTTTTAATTATCATACAATTCTCATATTAAGTAATAGGTGTAATTAAGAAATTCATTTCATTATTAGTTGTTAGGCGATAGTTTCTTTATTTGTTATTTGTAATAATATCAGAAG
>NW_017151216.1:0-3598 GCF_001652005.2 Ceratina calcarata | reverse complement strand
TT
Source organism: Ceratina calcarata (assembly GCF_001652005.2). Classification (NCBI taxonomy): domain Eukaryota; kingdom Metazoa; phylum Arthropoda; class Insecta; order Hymenoptera; family Apidae; genus Ceratina; species Ceratina calcarata. The sequence continues at coordinate 3,596 of NW_017151216.1, read as the reverse complement.
TTTTTTTTTTTTTTTTTAACCGAGTGGGTCCTGCAAGCAGACAAACACCACACCCGACATTATGCCTGAAATGCAGGCAGCACTATTACTAAGAAGTGACCTATTATCCTACGCCCGTCCTTCTCCAGGTCATCGATGTAGTGGCGTTAAAAATACGAAAAGCGTTGAGTCCTCCCACTAAGGCTCTGGAAGATAAGATTTTTAGGTCCATCTTCCTTATGATGTTCCGATTTACAAGTCCTTGAGCGGAATGAGAGCTGAAAACCCCGCGGCATGAAAGTGTCACGGATTCAAAGACTATTATATTACGACTATAACGCTCCTTTAAGTTCTGAACAAGGGATTCGTTTTTCTTGTAGTAGTCGATCTTCTTGCTATGTGCTCGGTTTAGATCAGTCTGTTCACTGACCACTTGGGCATCGATGACAACAATCTCATCATTATTGGTGACTGCAACGATGTCTGGCTTCCGTAAACCTTCCTCAGTTGGAATTTGGGGTTCTTGGTGAACTTCTGCACCCCTAGATATCATTGATCTTGCTACGTAAGCTGCTATGGCGTTATCCCGCTGTATTCTCGCGTCATGCGTGCGATGGCATCGCTGTAGGATGTGATTCAGCGTTTCGGACTCAAGGCATCCTCCCCGGCATCTTCAATCTCGAATACGTCCTCTAGGTGTCCTGGAACGTGTTGGTAGGGCATTGATACGAATCCGACAAAGATTAATAAAATCTCTGCCCGAGAGAAAACGATTCCCTTCACCCACCCACCGATGCTGTTGAGGAGTCTTAGCCGATTCCTTGAGGGCCATTCCGTCGACTGAACTATACAGTTTGCTATCCCAGAGCTTATTAATGTCGTTGGATGATCTAATTGACATAGTACTGGCGCATAGTCGTCGTTCGGTATTTTGTATTTCCTTGGCTAAGAATCTGCCAAGTGCTGTTGCTCGAGCTTGGTCGGAAATTGGCAGTGATAGGAGTCTATTTAGCCTTTGCTTTGGAATCTCCCATCGCCAAGTCCTCCATCAGCTATAGCAGCATGGAAATAGGCCGTGGTTGTGTCATCAGGAAGACAAAGCCATCGCCTCGCAAAATGCCTTACAATCCTGTCTATTTTATTGAGCACTCCAAGCCTGATTGCTCCCAGACTCAGGATGTGATAAAGACCTGGTAGAACAACTGTTCTTAAAGCAAAAAGTCGCTGCTGCGGCTTCAAGGGAGCTGACGTTAGTTTAGTCAGCGTTTCATTCAACTCTCGTGTGGGGTTGGATGCAACTCTACCCTCAGGTGTGAATGGAACACCTAAGTATCTCCATTCATCCGATCTTTTTAATGAGGGTAGCATCCTGCCGTCACAGTTAAATTTACAGTTAGCGTCTACTATCGTCTTCTTTTCATGTGGGACTGGGAGCAAAGAGACCGTCATTGATTTCGCCGCATTGATGTTTAGCCCGCACTTAGTAAAAAATTTTGACGTCATATCCAGCGATGTCTGCAATCATGATTTTGTGGATGCAAATAAAATGAGGTCATCCGCAAAAGCGGCCCCATTAATTTTCAAATTGCCAACATGAACGCCAATTTCAGATGGTAGTTTGTCCCACAGTCTGTCGATTACCAGATTAAACAGTATTGGCGAAAGTGGGTCGCCCTGTTTAACGCCACGTCGTGGATGAATAGGATCAGCGATCCAACCTCCACAGGTAAGACGCGTTAAACTAGTATCGTAGATGGCCTTGATGTAATCCACTAACGGCTTGGGTGCTCCATATAGTTGTAGTGTCTGTGTTATAGTCGCATGAGAGACAGAGTCAAAGGCCTTTGCTATATCGATTGACGCGAGAAATAAGGGCTTGTGGTGCGTATGATGGAAACGCAGCACGAGGTCAAGGAGAAATATGTTGTCAGAACAACCGTCTGTCTGCCTAAAAGCTCTCTGTCTATGGTCAACTGGAATCATCTTGGCGATTCTCTTTGCCAATACTTTATGAATGGCACGGATCAATACAGGTGAGATGGTGATCGGTCGAAACTCTCCTGGATTTTCTGGCTCAGCCTTCTTAGGAATGAGTGTGGTCATTGATAGCCGTAGATGATTAGGCACATTCCCACACCACATCAGAATATTAAATATCCTTTGAAGGATCTGAAGAGGAACTTTCTTCAGTGTTTTAGGTGATAAGCCATCAGGACCAGGAGATGTTCCAGTGTCTGGAAGAGCAGATCTAATTTCATCCTCCGTCACTGGATCCCAGAGTGCAGATATTTCATCTCTTGACCTCTCACTTTCCGGGTGAGTCGTACATGGCTCGGCAAATATACCCTTCCAGAAAGGAACCATTGCTTCCTTCTGCGGTGCAGTACGTAGCTGGTGATCTTTAAGGAGATGACGGAGACAATTGCCAGGATTTCTCGTCCACAAGTCCTGTACACGCGCATATTCAGCTCTACGCTGCTTCCCACGCGAGAGTTCTTGTTGAACAGGACTGGGGATGTCACGTTCTCGAGGCTTTTTGGATGGAAAAATTTTCAGAAGGTAGAGTGTGATTCTTTCCAGGATATCTTGCTTTGTTGATAACCTCAATGATTTGCAGATATCAACAAGATTCGCAGCATCGTAGCTGGAAGATTTTGGCGCCGGCAGAGTTTCCAGACATTCGATCAACCTTGACTCATAATCAAGAGGTGATAATCTTGGTGGAGACGCCACAGGAGGACTATCGACAGGAGGAGCCTTTAGCTCCTGGATATAACGTTTAACAAGATCTTATTATTGTTGACTTTTCCTGTGCGACTTAATAGAGTCTAGAGATCTATCTGGGGAAAATTCTTTAAGCGCTTGGTTAATGAAGCGAACGCCCTGGAGAGTCAACTCAGCCTCTTTACGCGCCAAGAGAGCGTCCTCTTCCTCATTCCATCTGGCCTTGATGGACTCCTTCTTCGTAGCTTGGTCATAAAAGTCCGGGTGAGCCCTTTTCTCGTGGAGAGACCTTCCAGCTAGCTTTTCAAAGGATCGTGTACATCCGACAAACCTGCATCTAAACCCAGAGGTAGAGGGCTGGGCGCTGGAGGAACTTAAGCCACTTCTTGAAATAGCGTGAGAGTCATTGTTACTACTTTTTTTTTTTTTTTTACGTGAGGGGAAAAAATCCATTTACGGATACCAGGAAGCCCGTACTTCCTGGTTATGTTGGACTCAGATGTTAAATACCCACTAAAAAAACCCCTCATTCATTATGCCTGAGATGTTAGGCAGGCAGCACCCAGTGCACCGCGTCCGTCTTCCTCCGATATTCCGCTCCATACTCCACGGTATGAGAGCGTGACTGTACTAAACGATACGCTTGTTACAGCGTACCGGTCCTTGATGAGGTCTTCAAGTGGTTCGTACTTCTCCTTCTTGTTCTTGTGTGCCACTTCTAGATCGATGTTGTCGCTGACAACTTGAGCATCTAAGACGACTGCTATGGGACCTTTAATACCGATAAGGTCGGGTTTTCTAAGTCCTTCAGGTGTTGTGAAGTGAGGCTCGTCTTCAACCTTATCGAACTTATCCGACATTGCCTTCCCGATGTACTTAACTACGGCATTATG
>NW_017151215.1:0-267 GCF_001652005.2 Ceratina calcarata | reverse complement strand
TATTTTATTATTCGTAATTATACTCTAAGTGATTTAATTAAAGATCTTAAATGCCAGATGAGAAAACGAAAAACTGAATTAGGCTGATAATAACAGCACCGGAGAGGGCAACGTACTCGTTAATAACGGCTCATAAAAAACGCTTCGTTTCGGAGAAAAAGAAAACGCATAAAACAAAAAATTCACGGGTCTCAAGTTCCCGCGTTATGACAAGGCAAAAATGAGAGAACAAGTAGTACAGTACCGGGAGAAAGTATAGAATAAAAT
>NW_017151214.1:0-267 GCF_001652005.2 Ceratina calcarata | reverse complement strand
TTATTTTGTAAATGCATATAACCCGCAGTCTATTCATGATTCATAGATTTGGTTTTCATTCACAACGGTTATCCATACAAACATCTAAAGATCAATTTCAGGATTTTACCCCAATCATCCGCTAAGGTGGTTGGAAAAGTTGTAAAGTATATTTACAAAATTCTCAATATTTATAAAATCCCATAACTTACGACTTGGATTTCTCACATCTTTCACACAGGATTTGGATTGCGATATGAAATTCTTCTATTCCATACATTTTGAATT
>NW_017151213.1:0-267 GCF_001652005.2 Ceratina calcarata | reverse complement strand
GAGCTAGTGGCGAGCAACTCAAAACGATTCCCGACCTACTTTGTTTGTGCCACCGAGGGGATTCGAACTTCGTTCCGTCAAAATCTCTTCCATTCTTAACGCACTTGGCATCCACACATGCAGAAAATGAAATTTTCATAACACGAGACCGAAAAACACCATTGGATGGACCGGAAATACAATTTTCCCACCCTGGGGCGGGTCAAATGCAATTTTACATATATCTATGAATATGCTGTATATATTTACCTATATATATACACATGT
>NW_017151212.1:0-267 GCF_001652005.2 Ceratina calcarata | reverse complement strand
GGCGCCGAGTCCGCAATGTTCACCATGGGTTACACCGCCGCACGGTTTACGCTGGCGATAATTTGGATGCTGCATGGGCAGCAGAGAATAATTGAATGCGCCTATGTGGAAAGCGAGACCGACTTTTCCCGCTTGGTTGCCCAGTCGCCTGCTGCCGAGGCCGAAGGGCGGTAGCGCACGACGGCCGTTAGGTTCCCTGTCCAACTTTGAGCAGTAGGTGCTGCAAGGCATGCGCCCGTCGCTAAAGCAGGATATCGCGCTCGGCGA
>NW_017151211.1:0-267 GCF_001652005.2 Ceratina calcarata | reverse complement strand
TCACTTACAATAGTTAGCATCCCATAATGTGGCACGCACGCGAATGTTTATTTATATATTTATTTATATATATTTTTATATATATATATATATAAATTATAGTAAAATGCTGAACGTGATTACTTCTAATCGATATTGATGTATTAACTATTCTTTTTTTTTCCACGGACTTTTAGTAAACAGTTAGTAACAAAGTCTATATCTTTTGGTACTTCGATAAATTTCTATTTATATAGTATTAATATTACTGAACGCCAATCCAATAAT
>NW_017151210.1:0-267 GCF_001652005.2 Ceratina calcarata | reverse complement strand
AGTTGAAGTAGTCCTAAAAATTGATTACATACTGGATATGAATAGAACCGAAAAATAATAATTATACAACTGATACAATATGGATTCCGAAGAACCGAGACCAACACCGATACAATGTTTGGGCCGATATATCTAATAACAGTTATAGCATTCTCTCAGTCCTCGATAATTGTTTCAAGTACCAGAAGAAGACATCATAATTGTTTTTAATCCCTGATTACAATATCATTAATAATATCATGATTTTGACAAGATTAATTCATAATT
>NW_017151209.1:0-267 GCF_001652005.2 Ceratina calcarata | reverse complement strand
TCTGGGACACACTGTATAGATTTACAATCGTTTTCGATCGTCGAAGATACAGGATCAATTAAAGTTTCTCGATCCTAAGTATATATTACCTACCAGAAAAACCTTAAAGACGTTACTGGATACAAAATATGTCAAAAAAAATGTGCGAGTACGAGAAGTACTTCAAAATGTTGATAAAGTTTGCATTGCAACAAATATATGGACCAGTATCAATACTGACAGTTTTCTCACAGTTACCTGTCATTTTATAAATCACAACTTCGAATT
>NW_017151208.1:0-267 GCF_001652005.2 Ceratina calcarata | reverse complement strand
TATAAATTCCAAATACTTTTTCTTCAATTACAGTGCCGATAGTGAAATTTAGAACCTTCTGAAGAGTTTCGACTATATTACCAATATATCCTTCCATTTTGCCATTCTTCATCGTAAATAACATCGTATTCTATAACAAGTGAGAAACGGTCACACTCTGAACATTTTTGCATGTAACGATTTCGTTCGAATTTTAATCAATACTGTGCAAAACAAAGTACAAATGTAGGTACATCTTGCCTTGGTAGTAACTGCTTTCAGGACTCT
>NW_017151207.1:0-267 GCF_001652005.2 Ceratina calcarata | reverse complement strand
GCCAGTGGCCCGTCTAAGTTCCATACGCTTACTTACAGCCATAGCGGCTAGGAACGGAATGTTTATCAAACAGTTCGACGTAACCACAGCTTACTTGAACGGCGTCATCGACGAAGAAATACTGATGGAAGTCCCAAAATTATTGTCGGAAGGTTTAAATATTATCATACAATCTGAAGAGAAGAACAGCGATCTAAGAAAAAGAGCAACAAACATGTTAGGAAAATTAAAACATGGAGACAAAGTATGTCGATTGAAAAAGGCTCT
>NW_017151206.1:0-267 GCF_001652005.2 Ceratina calcarata | reverse complement strand
AATAGACTTTGATAATACATAAATTGCATACCTGTATCTTCCAATGGTGATTGATTAACATCATTAATCAATTGTGGTAATTGATCTCCTTTAAACCAATCAAACTCGTATGAATTATTAATCTTTTTCCATCCATAATCGATGGGAGACAATTCAGTAGGAATTTTGCAATATGCATTCCGCCAAATCTTTGTAATGTAGTACGCCCTCAAAAATTGTTCCATTAATTCTGATTTGCACGGCGGCAAACTTGACGAATCAACGTTT
>NW_017151205.1:2923-3373 GCF_001652005.2 Ceratina calcarata | reverse complement strand
TTCTAAGTACGTGTGATGATCCGCTAAGCACAGTAACCGATAGTGTACAGGAGACTATCTCCGCTGGAATTATACTTGAGTCTTCAGGTCGAAAACTGTCAAAAGTATATAGATTTATAACACGTGTTACATATCCATTACGAAGTCAATATATTCTTCTTAAAGGAAGATAGCGCGGAAATTCCTCTCACTTTCCAACTTTTTTCTTGATAGAAGGGGTAGACTTTTCTGTTTACTCCGAAAAATGTCTTTAACGCTTGATATCAGTCAGCAAAAGATGGTGCTACGATCTGTACGAAGCAGTAATTGCATTTGCAAGTCAAACGTGTTATCGTGAGTGTTGATCAGTTCTTGTAAAAATCTGACAGCAGCGAAGTATGTATTTAATTTCCATTCTTCCTTTTTCTAGCACTATCTATTTTTTTCTTTCATTTTCTTCTCTGACTTTCT
>NW_017151205.1:0-726 GCF_001652005.2 Ceratina calcarata | reverse complement strand
TTTCTTATGTTGTAGATTTCGTTATTATTCTTGTTTTTAAATACATTATTATTCTTTTTTCACCTGTTTCAGGCAGAAGTGTACTGGAAACCGGTAACCAGTCCGGAGCAATAGGTCGCCTGAGTACACGGTGCCGTTGCTTGTATCAACCCGGAAACGTCAACGAGAAATAAGGAGAAAATAATGTTTTCATGTAAGAATCATACCTTCAAGTATCCCCACAGGAAGAAATTCAATGGATTGAAATCCGATGATTGTGGAATCCAGTGCACAGGACCCCCGCGGCCAATCCACCTGTCGTGGAAGACTTCTTTCAAGTGGGTCCGAACGCGAACAATATCAAGAAAATGATATAATCTTTCTGAAATCTGATCTAATCTCTAATAGCGAGGACATGCATGGGTCGATATTTTGTAGATATACTGCGGATGGTGACAGTAATGTCCAAAACAATTGAGAGATTTCCCACTGTACCGAACGTAGTAATTAAAAAAATTGAATGTACTAATCATCTTCTGCGTAATCTACGCAATAGAATATGAGAAGCGAGTCGTACTAGTGGTCGAAATCTCTCAAAATTAAAAAAGGCAGTGACCAACAGCGTTTTGAAAATTTGAAGCGCTGTGAAAAAAACTGTAACGTTTCGCCGCAAAGTAAATGTTCCATTGCAGTACAAAATTGCTCGGTTGATTAAAGATTTGCAAAATGTACCTAGCCACGTATTTG
>NW_017151204.1:0-267 GCF_001652005.2 Ceratina calcarata | reverse complement strand
GAAAGGATTGAAGGATACAGCCAGAAGCAGTGCTAGTCCGCTCCTGAAACCGTAGAAAAGGATTGAAGGATATAGCCAGAAGCAGTGCTAGTCCGCTCCTGAAGCTGCAGGGAATGGTTGTGTTTTATAGGAGTTGCAGTCACCGCCCACTGAGAACCGCGTCACACTTCCTTAACTCTGACACTAAATAACTGTCACCACAGGTTTGAACGCATATAATTCACAATAAATAAAGTAAAATCGTTTAATGTTTAACACTGTATAATT
>NW_017151203.1:0-267 GCF_001652005.2 Ceratina calcarata | reverse complement strand
AGGAACTGCATTAAACAGCGTCGAAGATCGCTCCAGCCGGATCCGAGGGACGGACGCAGTAATTCCCGGCCTTCCCGGCGAAAGAGGGAATCTCCGGCGGACAATACCAGAGCACTTAAATTGAATAAACCAGATTTCAATCCTATTTAAGGTTCGAATTCGATTCTTTATTAATAACACCCGTTTCTCCCGGCTGAACCTCGTTAGGGCCGCCTATCCCTAACAATTAGAATAGAAATAGTTAAAAAGTCTATGTAATAGAAATAT
>NW_017151201.1:0-267 GCF_001652005.2 Ceratina calcarata | reverse complement strand
GGCTTGCCGAGTCGATGCACGCATGCCACTTGAATACTCCGATAACTATCATAAATATCGTAAAGATTGCGATTACGGTCCAGAGAAACTATCCCGTGTCGACGAATATCCGAGGGATATCCCGGGTCTCGTTTCTATCTTATCGCTCTAACATATACAGACCCGCGGCACTAATCAGCATAAAATATAACAAAAAGTTCAATCTAATAACCATTTTTTCACTTGTGTTGCATCGAATATGAACCATTTTAACATTTTATAAAGTTA
>NW_017151200.1:0-267 GCF_001652005.2 Ceratina calcarata | reverse complement strand
TGCGATGGTTAGATGAGGCTAGGTCAGTCAAATTGTCCTTAGGATGGTCAGATTATGTTAGGTGGGTCAAAATGTCCTTACGATGGTCAAGTTAGGTTAGTCAAGTCGTCCTTATGATCTTCAAGAGTTTTAGACTGTAAAAATTAATTAATAACGATTAGGGTGTCAAAATCATTAAGACTAGAACGACTAAACCAATAAAAATGACTGGTTTCAAGTGGAAGAATGCATATATGTATAAAAAAACTGATAGCGCTAGTGTTAAGT
>NW_017151199.1:0-267 GCF_001652005.2 Ceratina calcarata | reverse complement strand
CCTCCCCGCGTCCCTCACGCCCCCCGATGATACCCCTGAACCTCCTTAAAGGACGATGCCTAAAGTGGGATTATGGGCGAGGGGAAAGGCTCTCAAAGGCATGAGGGGGAAAACAGCTCCGGTTGAGCCCACAAGTGGTGCCGTCAATGCGGTCCCGCCTGATTTTGAACATGCTTATTCGTCTGATTCGCCTGAAACATGGATGTTGAATATATGAATTGTCAGTGCCGTCATGATATTTCATGAGACAATCGTAATGAAGTAATG
>NW_017151198.1:0-267 GCF_001652005.2 Ceratina calcarata | reverse complement strand
TATTTATTTCACTCGTAAACGATAGGAAATAATTCTTTTAATCCGTGGACTGTATGTAGCCGAGAGGAATTCTCCGGCTTTTTAATCTAGTCTCAATTTGAATTAAATGAGACTAGGACGACAGTAACTTTTGGTTTATCGCTGTATCAGTGCACCGATGAGCTGTAACCGGATGCTGTCTGCACTGCACGTACAGTGTATACGGGCTGTATGGGAGCTCGGGTTGTAAGGCCGAAAACTCCGACTGATCTGCAATAATGAACGATC
>NW_017151197.1:0-267 GCF_001652005.2 Ceratina calcarata | reverse complement strand
GGCAGCAGACTCGTAAAAGTAGACCACGTAAATGATTTGAAATTGAAAATGGTATCTCGCTAAAATTGTACGATAGCGCAAGTAGGAAGGAAATAAAGAGAAATTTCATTTTAACTATGTACGAGAATCAATATTACAATAAAGGTAAAAGAACGTTTAATATTAACTCGAATATATTTACGCGAGATAGATTTAATATAAATAATTAGAGCAGCAACGAAATTCTACTTGGTTACAATAATATAATTAATCTCATTCCTTCCCAGA
>NW_017151196.1:0-267 GCF_001652005.2 Ceratina calcarata | reverse complement strand
AAGTCCTAAGGTATCAGGTTGCCAATGAAGACAGGGTGCTACAAGAGGTCAGTCAGTCGCAAGAAGCTAAAGACAAGTACGATCAGCTGAAAATTTACTTGACAAATTTGATTTATTCTGGCTTATCGAACAAAATTAATAAAAAAAAGGGGAATACATTAGGCTCACCATACAAACGAAACAACAGAGACTCGGATTTCGATTCCCAGACAAACAATACCTCTGATATTCTAAAATTTAGAACTAACAGACAGCCTAAGTATTGGT
>NW_017151195.1:0-267 GCF_001652005.2 Ceratina calcarata | reverse complement strand
CAGAAAGAATCCATAGACATGAGCAAGACACCATACAGAGAAGCGATAGGTAGTTTACTTTATCTAGCGGGTGTCACTAGGCCAGACATAGCATATGCTGCAGAGTCCTGCAAGGGCCGAATGAACGGGCCGAGACCCCTCCACACAGCAGTAACAGTGATTTGCGATAACGCGCACGTGACACATTTTCACCGTTGGCCCGTGAATCTGCAATCGGCCCTTGCCAGCCCGTAGTAACCAGTGACAGCTCGTAGTTGCGAATGCTGC
>NW_017151194.1:0-3598 GCF_001652005.2 Ceratina calcarata | reverse complement strand
CAACCTCGCCCGGAAAGACCCATTTTCGGCCCTTGGTGCACAAAGTACTATTGTATGGTCTATTTATGTGTTACAAACCAAACACAGGTTTTACTATTTTTATGCATTTATTTTGCAATTGTACATTTTACGTGTTTTGATATATGTATTATAATAACAATTATATAATAATCACTTTTCAGCAGGAATAGCAATATTTGGTTCAAAATTAAGAAGCTTTAATTCTAAATCGTTTCAGAATTCCATATACAACATTGTATTTACTCCTAATCGACCCTCAATCCCTACCCGGATCGACACCCAATAATGTTTTATAGACAACTTTGACCTGCTTTGAAAACTTAGTTTATGGGATCCTTGGCAATATAACATTTGACAACATGAATAAAAGAAGAATAGTATCGTTCCGTGATTATAGTTATCAGATAGAATTAGTACATTGTGTACCTAGGGCGCAAAGTAGGGCATTCTAGCACTGGCACGAGTGTGAATTTTGCCCGAGCGAAGCGAGGGCGACAAATTCACACGAGTGACAGAATGCCCTTTGCGCCCGTGGTGCACATACTATTTTTTGACACGCCGCCGGGCGAGAAATTAATCGATAACAAAAGCCATCGAAGTTGTAATTATATCATTTTCCGTCTTTTCCGCCCTAGGGCGGGAATGTGCTATTTTGCGCCCGCTAAACATGCACGAGAAACCGAATTTCGCGCCCGGCGTGTCAAAATAGAATTTATCTTCACCAATTATTTTTTCAAGTAGATGTCCATTAAATCATAAAGTTTCTCATGTCAAAAGCGAATCCGGAAGCAGAATTGCTCTATCACGTACCCTTTCCGAAAAATAACGATTTTGTGTAGAATTGCCTAATTTTCGGGAAAAAATGAACATGTAATTCATGTTACTGTTATGGACTCTTTATCCGAAATGTCTGTAGAATCTAATATTGTATACTAAATTCCTGCTGAATAAAGGGATTTTCACAAAAATACAAAAATAATACGTGTAAAATGCTCGGGTCACTCATTTTTCAAACTTCATCAAATATTTATATCTATTACTAAGTATGAAAACAGAAAATGGATTACATAGATACATTATTGATTATTGAAAGTCTCCTCTATCTGTTGATTAAAACGTTAACTTCTCTGTGCTCATAGTTCTCATGTAATACTTCATTTTCTTCAAAGTTATGTATTTTTACAAAATCCACTATTTCTCGGGAACGGTATGTAGGAGCATTTCTGCTTCTAGATTCGTTTTTGGTATGAGAAATTCTTTGAGAATCACATATTGGATTTTACAAAAAAATTTCGTATTGTACAGTTTAATTAAGATTAAAATATCTTCTAAACCAATAGTTCTTTGATACAAACATGTTAATGCAGATTCATAGAGAATGGTAAGTTGAATCAAACTGTAGAATAGTAAATATATGATTCCATTTAATGTAACAATTCTATGGTTCCATTTAAGAAAAATACTTCAGCTTTATATGTTACCTAAACATTTACATAAGAAAGAACTAACCATGTTGGATTTTCCCGCTTGATATTATAGTGTTTGATTTCTTTTATTTGGAATATTTTTTATAAAAATTATTACTGTAGGAGAAATCTAATTGGTTTCAATCATTACTGTATGTACGTACCTTTAGAGGAATTTCGCTCACTGTAACTTATATACGCGTTATAATACGCGTTAATTATAACAAACGTTTGATATTTGGCTCGAAAACTGAGTGAAATTCAAAGTGAAAAAGCCAGATATCCGATAAAAGCAGCAGTTGCTCAATCGAAGCCGATGATATCGGAAAATGCTCGGCCTCTCATTTCATTGAAGTCGATTTCAAGTGGTTTAAAAGCGTAGGGACTCTCATAGATGAGAGACGCTTTAAAAAAATTTACTTTGTTCGCCTCCTTTCAGCGATGGTCTCTTACAACGTCGTCGTCGGCGACACGGTGACGAAAGTGCTAATAAGGGTGACGGGGATAAGCGAGACGAACATTTTCGCGCACCGTCAAGTGGTCGTATTTTTCGCGACCGCTTGCATCACTATACCGCTGTGTCTTTATAGAAACGTTGCTCGTTTGGCCAAGATCTCTTTCCTCTCGCTGGTGTGCGTCGGCTTCATCCTCTTGGCCATCTTAATACGGATGGGTACGATGTCAGCAATTGTGTGAGTGACTTAATGAATCTTTCATCCCTCGACTTTTTTTTAACTCCTCGACGCGCTTTGTTCCATTGTGCAGATGTATTAACTCCACGTTTCAAAAAGTCCTGATTATTTAAATATTACCGGAATGTAAATATTGTACAATCTTTTTTTTGATTGCTTGATGAAATTAGTAATACAAGATTGAATTAAGGTTGCATGAATCATTATTACATTCATCGTCAAATTAGAGTTTGATAGCACGTGGTGTACTACTGTTAAGTAAAGCATTTAAAAAGATTTGATTAAATTTCTAGACATTATAGATACGAAAGAAAGAAGTTATTAAAAATTTCGTGTTTACTATGGGAAACTAATACTATTCGCATAATGTGAAGCATTTCAATAAAAGTCTAATATTTACTGAAAACAGGCTTACTTAAAAATAATTGTGCAATATTTGTGAGAGTCAAAATAAATTAATTATGTGAATACAGCAATGAAAGTGCTGTTTTAGATATGCCATAATACGTAAAATAAAATGCTGAATAACTTTTGCCGTAGGTATATACTTTCAATCACTTAAAATTTAACCACGATCTTTTAAAATCCGTACCCAGCAGTATACCAAATTTTATCAAAATCTAGTTGTTAATTCTACTATCGATAGAATTCCCTTAAAAATTGTTTAAGCGACTTGCAGATTAATTATAAATGATAATTATAATATGTAATTTGAAGTCTGTCATTACTGATAAAATATTTTTTCTTATTTTGTTACATTTTGAATTTTTATGCAATAAAATCATTTTTTTGAGAAAATATGTAGCTTTTTAATATTATTATATTTTGAAATTGATACTTTCTCTTTCATTAAAAATTTAAAATTGTTTTATATAGTTATAATTATTAATTTAGGTAAGGTTGTATGGGCCCTTAAATAAAGACAATGACAAGGCATTGACATTTTAACAGTTATTAGATGTGACATTAATAAAACACTGTGCAAAACTGTAGAAATTTTGCGAGGATATTAACAAAGATATCATCTTGAATGGCAAAATTTTGGTTTAATTTATGAAAAAAATAGATAACAACAAAGAAAATTTTATATATTTATATATACACACACAATATTATAAGAATATTTTAAAGCTGAAACAATATAAACTTTGATGTTATTAGATTTAAGATAATCAATAAAAAGTAAGCAAAAATAAGAATTAAATATAGTACTTGTAAACATAGAAAATGTAAACAGTTGCAAGTCAGGAACAATCCTATTAAGAAGTGTCAAACTATACATTAGAATATTAGATGTTATGCGTTAAAAATTCTCTGTGGCTTGAAAAAACAATTTTAAAGACCGGATTCCTCTGTAAATATCATTCTTTTTAAAAGTTTATTACTTCAAATATTGGACATAGCACTTTATCATATTTA
>NW_017151193.1:0-267 GCF_001652005.2 Ceratina calcarata | reverse complement strand
GGACTCGGGAGTGAGGGAAATCAGAATAATTCGAGATAAATTAACTGACAATAAAATTTGACGTATATTTTATGAACACCGTTGACTAGCTTGTTTGTAATACAGTGAGGTAAATGTTGATTCGACTCGCGGCGGTACGATTCGCTGTAGACAATCGGGCTTATTATCACAGACAGATCGGTGGCCCACTTAATCAATTTAGGTGTTCGGTACACGCGTACAATATATGTATATAAGATACGACTTACGGGTCGACGGCGGAATTAC
>NW_017151192.1:0-267 GCF_001652005.2 Ceratina calcarata | reverse complement strand
TAAATGCGATGTTTCCAACACCACTGTACCCCATACAGCCCCATATCATCACGCTTCCTCCGCCGTGCTTAACAGTTGTTTGAATATTCTTTTGTTGAAGTTCAGTATTAGGTTTTCGCCAAACAAATTTCTTTCCATCTGAGCCAAAAATATTAAATTTACATTCGTCTGAGAAGATAACACTTTTCCAAAATGCGATTGGTTTTTTTACGTAGATTTTAGCGAATCCTAGCCGCTTTTCTCTATTCACATTATTTATGAATGGTT
>NW_017151190.1:0-267 GCF_001652005.2 Ceratina calcarata | reverse complement strand
GTAACGTTACTGCATACACACTGTATAATGTTGCACTCAACGCAGGATTCCAGTATAAATGCATTGTTGTTGGAATGTTGTAGCAACATTGTACAGCAACGCAGAGTTCTAGTATAAATGTACTGTTGCAGGAATGATGCAGCAACATTGTATGGCAATTGGAATGTTGAAGATATGTTGCTGCAATATGCTGTGCTGTTGGGATACATCTCAAGCAGGGTTGAGATATTTTTACCCACGGCCGGAAAGTGGGGACGACGCGACCAT
>NW_017151189.1:0-267 GCF_001652005.2 Ceratina calcarata | reverse complement strand
GGTGGCCAAGCTCCTTGATAGTCCGAGCCATTTTTCAAAATTTGAAATTTTTCGCAAGCCGCAATTAAATACATATTTAAAAGGTAATACGTATATAAAATAATAATATAAAGGTAATACGTATATAAAATAATATAATACGTATTTAAAAAGCAAAAAAGGTATTACAAAAAATTTAGTCTTTCATATTTGATGTCAGTAATTTAAAAGTCATTTGAAACACATACGGAACGATAATAATTTATAAAAATATAATAGCACAAAAAT
>NW_017151188.1:0-267 GCF_001652005.2 Ceratina calcarata | reverse complement strand
CTATAGAAGACAAAAAAGAAATCGAACAGCAAATCGCAAAACTCCTAGAAAAAAATCTTATTGAAGAATCATATAGTCTTTTTGCGGCTCCGGTCACATTAGCATTCAAAAAGAAAGAGGGGAAAAAAAGCCGATTATGCATAGATTTTAGAGATCTTAATAAAATAATAGTGCCTGAACCACAGCCTTTTCAACGAATAGAAAATCTTTTGGTCAAAACACGAAATTGCAAATTTTTTACGAAGTTAGATATTAACTCAGCATTTT
>NW_017151187.1:0-267 GCF_001652005.2 Ceratina calcarata | reverse complement strand
GTTGTTCACGCGTCAAAGGCCGGGCGTCCAGATTCGAGCCAACGCTCCCAAGCCGGAGCTCGTGCCATCCGAGCGCTCTGATTGGTCAGGGTTTTTTTTAATAACTCCTCAACTATGCCTCAGACAACTTCTTCACTAAGGAAAATGTTGTTTAAAATTACGTCAGGAACCTCCCATTTCAACATCTTGCACTAATTTTGGGACACTACTGTAATTAGATAAAGAAGGATAATACACAGGTATTTGCAGTAATGCCCGGATACACAG
>NW_017151186.1:0-267 GCF_001652005.2 Ceratina calcarata | reverse complement strand
GAAATTGAAGGGGTACCCCTTGGAAAAATCTCGGAAATATCGAAAATTTTTTTTTTGTTGTTTATTATCAGCAATATTCTTCCGACGCCTGATTTCTTTTTAAAAAATGCGTTTCTAAAGTGCGTAAACTATTGGGATTGACTGTATAGCCAATACATTCTTAAAAATTCATTCGAAGATTTCAACTAATCTGTTCTACCCCTACGTAACACCTTCAATTTTGCATCCGACTCGTTTTTCGTTTTCTTCTGGACGGAATAATTTTCG
>NW_017151184.1:0-267 GCF_001652005.2 Ceratina calcarata | reverse complement strand
GAGTTAAGTATGATTAATCGGCATTTTATTGATACTGACGAAATCCGACCATTTCACTGTCGAATCAGCGAACTTTTGACAAAAAATTTCGTTTTTCCTTCATAACTTTTAAACTGTTAGACTTACGAGAAAATTGTATACTACCTTTCTTGTAGACGATGACGAGATCTACAATTTCTGTCTAAAAACTTTTCGCTAGCGCCTATAGTTTCCGAGTTATTTACGAAAAACGAAAAAACAGTTTTTTGCAAATTACTCGTAAACTAT
>NW_017151183.1:2498-3678 GCF_001652005.2 Ceratina calcarata | reverse complement strand
GGAGTCAGGCCAAGAACCTCTCTCAATGGTGGCCTTATTCTTGAAATACCCGGGAAAGACATGGAGAAGAACGTCAACGCTCTAGCCGAAAACATTGCAGACCTAGTAAAGGATAAGAAAATTAAAGTGTCTCGCCCACAGAAATGGAAAGAAATTATAATACTCGGAATGGATCTCTCGATAAACGAACAGGATATAATAGATGCCATCAAAAGAGTAACGGGAACCGACCAGAACATCAAAGTGGGATCAATACGGAAGAACCTACGTGGATCTAGTTCCGTATCACTAAGATGCAGAAAGGAAACCACACTCAAGCTCTTAGCAGAAGGCAGAATGAGAATGGGCTGGTCCGACGTTAAAAGTAAGGCCGCTGCAGTGCTACCGATGTTGGGAGTTCGGCCACCTAAGCGGAGCCTGCAAAAATCCAACCAATAGATCCGGCTGGTGTTATAAATGTGGAAATAAAGAACACATAGCTAGGGAGTGTCTTGCTACCAACATGATATGCAGACTCTGTAAGGAGCAGAAAATGCCTGCCGACCATAGAATGGGAAGCAACGCCTGCTCCACACTACGCAAATTTAAAGAAATTGACGAATTAAAAAGAAGAAACACACAAAAAGGCAACTCAAAACCCGATAAACTCGTAGGAGGAAATTTACCTACCTCCCAGCCAGTAGCTGCTCCCCAAACAGGAAACCAGGTAGGACCCAGCGCAGCCACCCACAACGCACCTTGTTTAAAAATCGAATATTAATTTCGTAAATTCGATTCGCGGTTCGGTTGTGACGCGCGTAACCCGAGTCGGCGAGTTAAGTGCGCCACCGAGTAGTTACGCGGTCCTAACGTTACGGACTTAATTCTAACGGAAGGTACTAGAAATAACTGGGTAGGCGGATATCTGGTAAAAAGTAATTTATTCAAGAAAACTTATAAACTACTGTACAGGTGCTGTTCCGGAGGCGCTGCTTCGGGCGCGGATTCCGGTGCGCTGTCGGTGGGCCGTTGGGAACTATGAAGAAAACGTGAGCGTGTTTTAAGGCTAACTAGTCGTCGCGGTATACGTATGACGTTGAAAGGCTTTACACTAAACATGTAATATGGGGGACGCAGGCGGATAACGGGTTTACGCGACTTAACGATACTTATTTGCTATACTATACTAGAACTACTATAC
>NW_017151183.1:0-724 GCF_001652005.2 Ceratina calcarata | reverse complement strand
TAATTTAAACAATTCATATGCTGCACACTTACTTTTTGTAAAACACTGTGCTGAAAACAAGACGGACATAGGGATAATCAGTGAGCCGCGGAAAAACTCAGGAACAGGGTGGCTCCGCGACCCGAGTGGGAAAGCATCCATATACATACACAACAAAGAAAGAGACTCACTACTAAAGACGGTATCCACCTTTGACGGCTTTATCCTCGCTGGTGACAATCTGTTGAAAATTGGAAGTTGCTATTTCTCCCCGAGTAGAACTCCCGAGGAGTTTGAGAACTTCCTAAAACAAATCAGCAGAGCAATTATATCGGAAATCATGAAAACTCCACTAATCATCGGAGGTGATTTTAACGCACACAATAGAATATGGGGGAGTAAAAAAGATAGCAGAAAAGGGAAACTCCTCGAGATCTGGGCGCTAAATAACAGACTTTTTCTAGTAAACAAAGGAAATACACCTACCTGTGTAAGAACCCAGGGCTCCTCTATAGTTGATCTGACCAGGGAAAATGAATCCGCAATGAGACTGATATGGAACTGGAGAGTGCATGACGAAGTTGAGACACTCTCAGACCATGTATACATAACCATGACCTTCCATTCACAGATGAGGGACCTAGAAAAAGCCAGACGACTCAGCGAGCAAACCTTCCCAAGATGAAACACCAATAAAATCAATACTGACCTATGTAGTGCGGTAATCATCGCAGAATCCTGGAAC
>NW_017151182.1:0-267 GCF_001652005.2 Ceratina calcarata | reverse complement strand
CCTTCACACTCTTACATGGTATATCCCTTCTCTTCTCACATCAACTTTAATATCATAAGACTCTTACTTTTAAATTCTAAGTCTGTTTCAATATCGCAAATAACTTAAACATAATAACACAATCGAAATCGAAAACGCGATCAAACTCGCAGTATTCCTATCTTACTTCTTAGTATCTTACATTCTAAGTTTATACCAAACTTAAATCAGTATTCCTGCTTTTTGGAATAAAATATATATACATCTTAAATCTTTGGCTGAACCATT
>NW_017151181.1:0-267 GCF_001652005.2 Ceratina calcarata | reverse complement strand
GCAACCCCAAGGAACACTTAGAACACCTGAAAACGGTGTTTCAACGTTTAACGGATGCACATTTGTCAATTAATCTTGACAAATGCGAATTTCTCAAGGATGAACTAGTCTTCCTAGGCCACCTCGTAAATAGCGAGGGCTGTCGTCCGACGCGCGAAAAAGTTCGCACAATAACGGAATACCCAAAACCCGAAACGGTTATGGACCTCAGGCGTTTCTTAGGTTTGATAAACTTCTACCGGCGATGCATTCCAAAAGCCGCGGATT
>NW_017151180.1:0-267 GCF_001652005.2 Ceratina calcarata | reverse complement strand
TTCGAATTAAATATTTTATATTGTAATAGAATAACGGATCTTTTTTTACAAACGAGTTACCGTTTCCTTAAAAGCAAAGAAGTTAAAAAATAACTAAAATCTGATATGTATATAAGAGTACGATAATATTAGATAAAACACTTGATATAGATAAGAAATTTTTACTTCACGTCTACTGCACCAATCGACTAGTAGTTAATGATACCAGTTCAACTTTCAAGTGCCCTACTACTAAATGTTTAACAAAAATAATTCTTTGTAACTGAA
>NW_017151179.1:0-267 GCF_001652005.2 Ceratina calcarata | reverse complement strand
TGAGCAATATCGCAGTATTAAGCAATTTGATGCAATAGGAAATTCCAAAGAAAGAAAGCACTGTTTTCTAAATAAAGATCAAAACTGATTAGAGACTTTTAAGTTTAAGAACTATATTTGTATAAATTAATAGAAAGATATAGATTTATGTAAATTAGTAAAATATATAAAAATTCTCTTAAGAATTCATTGCAGACAAATTAGATGTTGACAAATTGTAAGACCAAGAAAATATTCTATCTTAATGTTTAAGCTAGCGAACAGAAC
>NW_017151178.1:0-267 GCF_001652005.2 Ceratina calcarata | reverse complement strand
GTGTAACATCGGTGTAACATCGGTGTAACATCAGATTCCTTTATCAAACCGAATACTTGAAATGGTAGTAAAATCTTGTTCATTTGTGGTGACAATGTTTAATTTAAACATTTATGAGTATATAGCAAAATATCATGAAGATAACATTTTCTTTTTACAAACAATGTGCACGATCAGACACATGAAAAATAAGTGGAGATAAAAAGAATAATAGATCATTACTAATTGTAATACTATGTAGCCAATCTTATTCAATTATTTTTTTTA
>NW_017151177.1:0-267 GCF_001652005.2 Ceratina calcarata | reverse complement strand
CAAGCACCGGCTCAGGCTGAGCCGCTGATCCTCCGTAAAACCGCCTGCGGCGGAGGCTGGGGCCGGAGGTACTTCGTCATATCCTCTTGTTCTCCCTTGTTGAGACGCCGACTTCCTCCGTCGTTGACCTCCGCGACGCGATGGGCTTCGAGGCTGATTTGGTCGTTGATATGGATGCAGCTGTCCATCGCGATGACCTCGGTTGCACTCATCAGAAGTCGTTGCAACATGAGCCGTCGGACTTCGATTCCGTTGTCCTCCCTGCGT
>NW_017151176.1:0-268 GCF_001652005.2 Ceratina calcarata | reverse complement strand
ACTTATGAATGATCCGTCTCCAAACTAGTGATTGCTGATGAATCAGTTGTTCCTCGTTGAGTACCACAGCAACAATCGAGATTTTGAGGAACAACACCAACTTTGTATGCGACAAAGCAACAATCACGTCCTTGATGAATTAGTCCGATCGTGCAATTGCAACTGTCTTGATGATTTTTGCATAATCCACCTCTCCGGCCAGTTGATGTTTAATGTGAATTGCTGTTGATAGTTTGTTGTATCCGGCTCGAAGGACCATATGGTGAAT
>NW_017151175.1:0-268 GCF_001652005.2 Ceratina calcarata | reverse complement strand
CCTACTCTATAATATTATCTCTATGGTATTTCTTGATCATGTCATAATACTACGACGGTCTCGTTCTCAATGATTACTGTGCTCTAATCACGGTCGTCACCAATAATGATTGTAGGAGGTATGGAGTTGAAGATTATTTATGTAAATAGATTATAGATAAGTGACGAAAATACGAAAGATTGTTAGAAGTTTAAGTAAAGTTCAAAAAAAGTTATAAATTATAGATTTACAGATGTACGAAGGACAGCGAGCAGGAGAAATATTATTT
>NW_017151174.1:0-268 GCF_001652005.2 Ceratina calcarata | reverse complement strand
TTTGTCGGCCGAATCTTTGCGCGTCTAGCTCGGCTTGCTTGAATACGCGTATCGCACTATTGAAATGTTCCGTCAGCGATCGATGTTCGCTACGGCGGATCTCGGTTCGCATATGCGAAAGTAGTCCGTCGGTAAAGCACTCTTTTGTGAATCTGTCGTCTTCGTTGACGTCGGGATTTTCTCGATTGTGGTTCAGTATCGCTTCGCGCAAATTTTTTACGCGGCTTATGTACTCGAGGATGTGTTCTCCGTTTCGCATATAGATGTT
>NW_017151173.1:2056-2677 GCF_001652005.2 Ceratina calcarata | reverse complement strand
GTAATACGATTCACAATGAAACGTATAATTTATTAATTATTAAACACTAGAAGTATGAAACTTTCTCTAACTATAGTCGTGTTACTTTCTGGAAAAATACGTCAATCGGTTTAGAGGCACGATTTGCGTTCGACGAATATATCCGTCAATCCTTCTGGAATAGCTAAAAAGAAATAATGAAACCAGTTTATGATGTATTGATATCGACGATTTCAACGTAAATTAATTATTGTGACACATACAATAAATTTGAATTTATTTTAAAATACCAGCTCTACTGTAGTAAACGAAACATTATACAGGATTATATGAAATATGTCATATATGTTGTACGGCCGAGCTGACCAAGGCGTGGCTCGAATTTTTAACCGCGGTTTCCAGGCGCTCTGATTCCATTCCATTATACCTGGTACGTGTTAATTGTGCCGGCGATTTCGTCGCCCGAAATAGAAACCGCGGTCACGATTTTCGCTGCTAGTCTCATCGGGATCAAGGCTGCCTGCGTTTTTGATGGTACGCGGGGGCGGAATCGCGGAATTAGAGCCGAATTACGTGTTGATGAAATTGAACCAGTAATGAACGAAGCTTTTATTAATTTATTAGTTGTATTTTGGGTCGCAT
>NW_017151173.1:0-1083 GCF_001652005.2 Ceratina calcarata | reverse complement strand
TTTTTTTTCTGTTAAAAGAGGACAAATTCTCCTTAAGCAGAAAACGTACTTTATTTTCTTAGAAGACCTTCCATTCAACAGAATCAACTTTCCAAGTTCATGGGGGGGAAACGTTTGTCACGTAGGTATGCGTCTCACGGTCTATTTGGTGAACAATAATTCGGTACACATTCAGGTGTTACGTGTGAGTGTGTGCGTGTACAAGGCGATACGTGTGCGGCTTGAAACGCGTAGGCGTTCTAACACCCTGCGGTGCGGTGATGCGTTATCGCCGCGTCTCCTGTTTTCCTTCGAATCTCATCCTCCTCGGGGTAGATACGAGCTTTCATGGGCTTTTTGCATAATGCGAGGCCGCCGAAAAAAATCTATAAATGTCCTCACAGGCCCTCGCCCGAACTTCTGACCTTCCCCGCAAATATTATTTGAATGATTTCGAATAAATATTAATGTTAGACCTTTCAGCGTTTATCGGAACAATTTTTATATTTTTCGAGTATAAATAATGAAATAATACATAATTCCGAACTTTCCCATGATACATTTTCGCCAGACATGGTATTTTAAATAATGCACTCGACATTTTGCACGTGTGTTAAAAATGAATTATCATCAACGCTTGGCTCCGCAGTGCTCGGTGCGAAATAGCCAGATTCAATTGAACAAATGTTTGACGAACTCACGCGACACGGATGCGGTCGTCCCGATAATTGAGCAGCTCGATATTCACCGGGGGCTGCATTTTAATGGCAAAGTTCGACCGCGTGCGCATTTCCGAACCCTGGGTGCTCCTTTCGCACGGAGACGGAATTTGAACGTAACCGTGATTCACTGGAATGGAATTGCTCCGAATAAACCGAGTGAATTAGAGAAAGCCGCCTATGCTAGTCCTCTCGTTGCTTTGAAATTAGCGTTTAAAGATTAGACCTATCTGCCTGAGCCGTATAATTGCTCAAACATTTAGTAGCAGTAACATTTAATAGCTTTACGCGAGGAACGTTTAATAGATATTGGAAATTAAATTGCTAATTATACTTAAAGTATAATGAATTAATGAAGTGAATTACTTAATGAGAGAGCGTTTAT
>NW_017151172.1:0-268 GCF_001652005.2 Ceratina calcarata | reverse complement strand
GTAGATTTGATGTTAACCTAAAACGCATTTGCTTAACATAATACCCTAAATGTTTCATCGTGTGTGAAAAAAAGTGATCAACTTTTATTTCTGCCTGGAATCTCTTAGGTGCAATGGCACGCGAAAGGAAGAATGATGGCAGGGGCGAACTTTTTTATAGTTGGTCGCGATCCAGCTGGAATAACTCACCCCGACAAATCAAAAACTCCTGATGGTAAAAAATTAATAATTTAATTAACGTATATTATTAAATTTTTCTTATATTTAT
>NW_017151171.1:0-268 GCF_001652005.2 Ceratina calcarata | reverse complement strand
TAGTTATGCACAATCGCCCAATGCATCAACCACATGCGAACCCTGTTTGTAGTTCGACACGTAAACAGATGCATCAGTGATTTTATTAATTATGCAGATGATGCTGTTATAAAAATACTTGATTGATGTAAATAAATTTACATTCTAGAAAATGAGATTCAATATCTTTTCAGACGAAAGAAGAATATTGCTGACTATAAATCGGTTCTAGAATGAATAAGATGTATAAAATTCAGAGTCAACGTTGGTGTAATGTTGACACGAATAA
>NW_017151170.1:0-268 GCF_001652005.2 Ceratina calcarata | reverse complement strand
GGTTTTTTCCTTTAAACAACAACGGAACTTTCGCCGCCATCTACGAGAGACACTGCAACCGAAATTCGAACGGCATATGTCGGCAAGCTGGACAGTGTAGTGTGATCGTATTCAAATTGGAACATCGTGTTCGAAACAGTTTTGTCAGTTAGTGTAATTTCTTGCTAGTGTAACTAGTGCTTTTATATTTTACAATAATAGTAAGAGACCTAGGTGCAAGTCAGGCCATAGGTCAATATATATGTATACAAGGGTCTGAATTAATTAG
>NW_017151169.1:0-268 GCF_001652005.2 Ceratina calcarata | reverse complement strand
GCATAACGTTGTCTATAATGTACGCATTGAAGTAATGATTCTCGACCCGTTTTTTATTGTATTACTTTTCCCTACGGGGACAAGATTCGAAAGCAGTTACAAATCTATGCTTTATTTTTTCAATCCTGCGGAATTTATACATTTGTAGGAAAATTAGGTATGTAAAAAATGCAAAAAATACATGTCGTGGACAGAAGTGCACGAAGTACTAATAGCAAAATGCATGTCATGATGTTCAAAAAATTAAAGGACATTGTTATTAAATATA
>NW_017151168.1:0-268 GCF_001652005.2 Ceratina calcarata | reverse complement strand
TCGCCGGACCGTGGCGAGTTTGGTTTTCCCTCGACCGGTAGGAGGACCTTGTTAAGCATTGTTCTGATGTTAATTGCCTTATTAATACAAATGGAAATCGCGAGAGAATTTGGGCGGAACTGTTCCGGCCGAAAACAATGGCCAGCTAAATTAACATTATCTGGGACCGACCGAGAGGATCGATAAATTAAGTCCGGGTCGCGGTTGAAATCACCGCGAACTCGTTAGGAGGAAAGTTTCGTCCGCGCTAATGTCAGGCAGCCGTTTT
>NW_017151167.1:0-268 GCF_001652005.2 Ceratina calcarata | reverse complement strand
GCAGAAATAATCTTAATTATAAGATGTGAAGTGCTACTGTATTGAACACATTTAATTACAATAAATAGGAGTTTCCAAAATAGATACTTGCATTTAGTATTGAAATAAGAAAACTAATAATTGAAGAGTTCATGCATGTTACTAACAATGCATCATGCTAGAATCAAATTAATTTGTGTATTCTGTTAATAGTTCTAATATACATGTACAAACCGCACATAATGTAAACTAATTCAACCAATAAAATATTTATTTATGTGTGTATATA
>NW_017151165.1:0-268 GCF_001652005.2 Ceratina calcarata | reverse complement strand
TTACAAATACGCGCTGTTGTATGCGATCAAAGTACTACTAATCAGAGTACTATTACAAAAATGATTTCTGTCGACCGTCCGTATTTCATGCATGGAAGACAAAAAATTTATACGATTTTCAATATTCCGCACATTTATAAGTCCATAAAAAATCAACTTTTAAAATATGACATCATTTATGATGAAAATAAAATTGTATCGTGGAAAAATGTACGATCCTTATGGCAATTAGAGAACAGAAAAGCGACGAGAGCTGCGTGCAAATTAT
>NW_017151164.1:0-268 GCF_001652005.2 Ceratina calcarata | reverse complement strand
TCTCATTTATTTCGTCCGGTGGTGCTTTTCGCAAACGGGCTTTTAAATGCAGCTCTGCGTTCTTTTAAAAGCGGCTGCGTGCCACGTGGGAAGTAAGGAGAGTGCATTTTCGAGGGCCTTGCACTCCACGGTCAGAGTTGAGTTAGGTCAACCCTCGGCTCCTTATTGTTCCCATGCATTGCGTATTGCATTCCCCATTATTTCTGTCAAACCCCGATGCAATTTTTAACCCCCCTTTCATCCCTGCCTATACTGAATCATTTTTTCG
>NW_017151163.1:0-268 GCF_001652005.2 Ceratina calcarata | reverse complement strand
GGGCCGCGAGGTCCCATAAGGCTGCCACTCTTTAGTAATCTCTCCTCGGTGATATATGTAATATCCACGTATAGATGTGTATGTACGTATATATAGGTCGGTATTCAGAGTCGCTGCTTATTCTTAAGACGAACTTAAGAATAAGCAACGACTCTGAATACCGGCCATAGACCTTTAATTCAGCATCAGAACCTCGAGGGGGCACTGAAAAATGTATGCAAAAAAATACATTACACTCTTATGGGACCTTCCACTCTATCTAATTCTC
>NW_017151162.1:6070-6375 GCF_001652005.2 Ceratina calcarata | reverse complement strand
TTGCTAATACACGAAGAACACTTGAATCATTAAATGCCTAATTATGTGTAATAATTATCGCAAATTTAGTAATCATATTTATTATTATTGCAGGTTCTGGGAGGCTCGAGCGTGCTCAACACGATGCTCTACATTCGGGGAAATCGTCGGGACTTCGATCAATGGGAGAGCTTCGGGAATCCGGGTTGGGGCTACGAAGACGTCCTACCGTATTTCAAAAAATCGGAGGACCAGAGGAATCCTTATTTAGCCCGCAACACGAAATACCACGGCACTGGTAGGGCACCAATATTCAATTTCAAAAT
>NW_017151162.1:3678-4673 GCF_001652005.2 Ceratina calcarata | reverse complement strand
GCATAAACTTTTAGGATTGATTGTATAGCCAATACATCCTTAAGGATAGCCACTGTCATCTATAATGTAACGATTGTATATAAAACGAATGTGCAGCGTGTAAATAATGTTTACAAAAATTGTTATTAAAAAGCGAGAATTAAATCGCATTTGAGTTTATAAAATAATAAACGTTTCTATATAGCGAAAGATTAAAAGGAAATACGAGACCATTTCGCGTTTGACACGTTCGCCAGCATCAGAAGTTGCTGATGAACGAGAACAAGGAGATAAAGCACGTGACTCGGGGAACTCGTTTCAACTCGAAAAATTCAAGTGTCACCACGTAATCGATACCGCGGCATTGCCACACACTTGATCGTTCGTTGCACTTCTGACCCATATATTTAAGAGAGAATTCCCGCACCGCCCCTCTGTATTGCGTCAAATCGTATAATTCGTAACAAAGAGTATTTATTACTTTTCACAGACAAATCGCTGGTTAGTAGAAACGGACTTTAGTAATGAGAATAATAACACGTGTACGCGTTCTCAGGATAGACATAAACTATGTTTCCTAGTAAACGTTTCATTGCATGTACATAATTAGTCATTACGGAAGATTACGGGTTTGTATAATTTATTTTACTGATAAATGCAAATAAAGAAATCCATTGAATATACAATCGTATTTACCACTTATTTATATTTTCCACGTCATTTATTCATTTCATCTATTTTTTCATGTTCATTTCTGATGCAATCATGCAAGAACTATGTCTTGTAATTATAATTCTAGACTAGGACGCGATATAAATCTAAATAAAAACTATGGTTCGTATAATAAATAGTAATAATAATAAAGTACCTTTAATATAGACTCCTGGATCAATAAGTCAAGTGCACTTTTTTTATACGTCATTCAGCAGACAAACTAATTGCTTTAATTTAATATTTAATTTAATATTGCATCGACTTATGTTTCAATGTATTAAATTAAAGGAATATTAAATTAA
>NW_017151162.1:2629-3394 GCF_001652005.2 Ceratina calcarata | reverse complement strand
TGAAACGAAGAACTGGGAATAATTGGTGTGAGAAGAAGCTCGTTAAAAACCGAGTATCGGTCGCGGAATGGAGGACGTGAATCGGGTGAAGCGTTACCGGGTCGGAGGATGTGGGTCTCGTGGTTTTCGAAGGTGGTATTGAAAGAAAGGAGAGGCGCTTCTCTAGGCGACTGGTTTTCACTCTCGGCTCGCTCGCGACCCGCTCGCGTTAGTTAGTACGAGCCGGTGCTTCGCGTTTTCTGGTTAGCCGTTTGCCGGCTCGTCGCGAGTTCCTCGAATCTTTTAATACCGTAAACCGAACACGAAATGTCTACCAAAGCGACGAACACGGTGCCATGAGAAAGTGCGGCAAGCGTACCTATCGAGAAAGATAGTGAGTGTATACATCGTGAACAAATAGAAAGGTGCCAGTGTGCGTGGAAATATTGCGAGAATTTTCTGTCTCGGTAGTTTTCGTCAATGAACGTTCACTTTAATATCAGACGAACAGATAAACTAATTGTAAATCGTATCAATTTCAATGAATGTATGAAATGTAGGTCAGAATTGTATGTTACAATTATTTTATTCAGAGGATTTTCTATCTCAGTTATTTTTAATCAGTGCATATATGTTTTAATATCAGTTGAACAGATAAACTAATTGTAAATCGCATAAATTTCAATGTATGTATGAAATGTAGGTCAGAATTGTATGTTACAATTATTTTATTCAGAGGATTTTCTATCTCAGTTATTTTTAATCAGTGCATATATGTTTTAATAT
>NW_017151162.1:0-1978 GCF_001652005.2 Ceratina calcarata | reverse complement strand
GGCAAGAAGTCTTGTTTTTATACGACTTTAAAATTGGACAATATTTCCAGGCACGATTACGACAACTGGGCGAGACTGGGGAACGTCGGTTGGAGTTACGACGAAGTTCTCCCATATTTCCTCAAGTCTGAGGACAACCGCAACCCGTACTTAGCTAGAACGCCTTATCACGGCACCGACGGTTATTTGACTGTCCAAGAGGCGCCGTGGCGGACGCCGTTATCGATCGCGTTCCTGCAAGCGGGCCAGGAGCTCGGTTACGAGACCCGCGACATAAACGGTGCGAATCAGACCGGTTTCATGTTGCCACAGTTCACCATTCGTCGTGGCAGCCGTTGCTCCACAGCGAAGGCGTTCCTGAGGCCGGTGAGGAACAGAGAGAACTTGCACATAGCGATGCAAGCACAAGCATTGCGGGTGCTGTTCAACGGGGACAAAAGAGCGACGGGCGTGGAGATCCTCAGGGACGGTCATCGGCAAGTGATAAGAGTCAGACGGGAGGTCGTGTTATCAGCCGGTGCGATCAATTCGCCCCAACTGTTGATGCTGTCTGGCATCGGACCCGCGGAACACTTAGCTGAATTCGGTATACCGGTTTTATCCGATTTGAGAGTCGGTGACAATCTTCAGGACCACGTAGGCCTTGGTGGGTTCACGTTTATAGTGAACGAACCGTTCAGTATTAGAAAGGATCGATTTCAAACGTTTTCCGTGATGATGGAATACATTCTACGCGAGAAAGGGCCGATGACCACCCCGGGGGTCGAAGGCCTGGCCTTCGTCAATACCAAATACGCTGACAAATCGATCGATTTCCCGGATGTTCAATTTCACTTCGCCCCGAGTTCGGTCAGTTCCGACGATGGTCAAATTCAGAAGATCACCGGTCTACGAGACAGCGTGTACAACACTATGTACAAGCCGTTGAATCAGGCAGAAACCTGGAGCATTCTACCACTGTTACTGAGACCCAGAAGTTCTGGTTGGGTGCGTTTGAAGAGTAAAAACCCGCTCGCGTACCCGGATATCAATCCGAACTACTTTACGCACAAGGAGGACGTGGACGTTCTCGTGGAGGGTATCAAAATCGCGTTGGCACTGTCGAACACGACTGCGTTCCAAAGATTCGGTTCTAGACCGCATACTATTCGCATGCCGGGTTGTCAGAGATACCCGTTTGATACCTACGATTATTGGGAGTGCGCGATTCGACATTTTACTTTTACCATTTACCATCCCACCGGGACGTGTAAAATGGGACCAAAGAGCGACCCGACGGCGGTCGTCGATCCGCGGTTGAGGGTGCGTGGGGTGAAGGGGTTGAGGGTCGCGGACGCGTCGATCATGCCAGTGATAGTCAGTGGAAACCCGAACGCTCCTACCATAATGATCGGTGAAAAAGCGAGCGACATGATCAAAGAAGACTGGATGTACAGGAAGAGACGATACGTGGGAAGATGACGAGAAATTAATAGAATATTTTAATATAATTAACGCTTTGACTGCCAAACGAAATATTCCTTTTATAAAATTGTTATCAACCTAGCTCCGAAATACCACAGATAATACATCACCCTGATCCGGGTGTCACGGCCCATTGAAAGCTTTATGCCTCACCTGAATTTGGGTGACATGCCAGTCGAAGTGTTAAGGGTGTCGGGACAAATGGAATATACAGCGAGCGAAATATTCTGCGCCCTCGATTCCTCTTATAGTTTTTTAACAATCGTGTTGAGAACGACATGCGATCATTTCAAATGTGTTAGATTGTTTTTTTGTTGCTTACGAGTCCTTAAGAATTTTAATTCTAAGCTAGCGATTATTCGCATAATTACTCTCAGACATACCAAACGAATATACATACGTAAACGGTGTATGTATTTACATATTTATAAAGATTAATATTAATATGAACGTTTTGTAGATAAACTCTAACAAGAATCAATGAAACGTGCCATTGAATTCATAACTTTGTAAT
>NW_017151161.1:0-807 GCF_001652005.2 Ceratina calcarata | reverse complement strand
AAGTAACTGTTTAAAAAAAATGCAGTTTTATTTTTTAAATTGCTCGTATACCTGATTCTAATTTTACGTGGTGGAATTGTATCCAGTTTTTACTCTAAAATCATGTAAAAAAGATTATCCAAATGCTGATTAGCACAATCAGGCACAATTCTTGAATAAATCGTGTTATTGAAAACCGCGTGACTGTAATTTAACATCGTCACTTCGATGAATCAATCGATAATCAGAAAAATTTCGCGTAAAAGGATCGGATGTACAACAATAATTGCCTCTTAATTTTATTTAGGATAGACAATTTTTAAATAGTTTAACGTAAACTATATACACGATAATATTGTATCTACTTAGAGCCTTAGAGCAACAGAATCTTGCTTGCGATAATTCGATTTTTAACAGTATTAGAAAAAACAACCTCGATAGAATGACGTTTCCTCAAGCTCATCAAGTCGAATTGACAGCGTTAGCAGAATTGGCTGGTATTACAGCAGTGCCAGGAGTTTATCGGTAACGATTTAGTAAATATCTATAAAGTATAACCTACAAAACTATGTTTGACAGTTGACAATAACCTTTTCATTTTATTATCAGTATCACGTTTTTGACATTTTATAGTAAATTTGGGTCTTCAAATATCACCAGAGGATATATTCATCCTATTAAAACAAATATGTCTACAACCTGCAGAGAGAAAATCAGACGACAGCAGCGAAGAAACAATTGAAAATTAACACTCGTCGTTGCTAATATAATTTACCCTAACGATCTTCATTGTTACCAATATAGTTTCTTTTAATAAACTATCAGTCT
>NW_017151160.1:0-268 GCF_001652005.2 Ceratina calcarata | reverse complement strand
CAAAAAATAAGCGATATATTTAAGGTGGTCAAGTTAGGTGGAATACCCTGTAGATAGAACTATCGAAAGTTTAAAAGTTAGAAGAAACATTAAACTCTTTGACGGAGAACGATATTGTGTTTAGAAATTGAGATTGCGTGGTTTGCTGAATGAACTTGTCGTATTAAAAGTGATTGATGAGGAATGTTAACCATCGAGTGGATTAAGGCTGAAAGGGTTGCAAAACACATTATAATTGAGTATTTATCTGATTCGTTTCTTGGATTTG
>NW_017151159.1:0-268 GCF_001652005.2 Ceratina calcarata | reverse complement strand
GTATGTCTGGGTCAATGTATTCAGTTAGAGGGATGCCAGAAGGTTTGTCATTCTTCGTCGCCCATCTATATGGGCGGCCCTAAGGGTCTTCATCGATTTTGGAAAGAATTGTTTGCCATTGTTTGCTTTTGGTCATGATCATTGATTTAAGTCTTTTCTTGATAGTTCTATATTCATTTTCAGCGGAGGTAGCGACTTCGGATGTGGTTCTGTTTAAGTACAATTTCTTTTTCAGGCGTTGCCAGGTTCTTCTGGCTTTCTGACATTG
>NW_017151158.1:0-268 GCF_001652005.2 Ceratina calcarata | reverse complement strand
ATTAATTTAACCAGCAATTTTATATTGCAATGGACCATTTTCATTGCGGCGAAACATTGCAGCTTTTTTCACAGCGTTTCGAATTTTCAAAACGCTGTTGATCACTGCCTTTTTTAATTTTTAGAGATTTCGACCACCAGTACGACCCGCTTCTCGTATTCTATTGCGTAAATTACGCAAAAGATGATTAGTACATTCGATTTTTTTAATTATTACGGTGGGAAATCTCTCAATTTTTTTTGGACATTACTGTCACCATCCGCAATAT
>NW_017151157.1:0-268 GCF_001652005.2 Ceratina calcarata | reverse complement strand
AGTGAAAATAGGCTTTTAATTTTTGTCAATGTTTCTTCAATATTATAATGAGGTACTTCGTGATCTGAGGAAACATTAAGGAATCCAGATCTTAAAAATTAATTTATAATCGTTGCAACGTCATTTTATGTGTTCCTCAATATTTTACAAGTTTGTGAGTTCTAAGTTTAGTTTTCCTTCACGAATATTACATTTCAGGATTTTTTCTGTCATTCATTAAAATATATATTTAGAAAAATCCTCAATATCTTTCAAGTTCCATTACTTA
>NW_017151156.1:0-268 GCF_001652005.2 Ceratina calcarata | reverse complement strand
GGCGAAAAACAGGGGAAGCGAGCGTCGTGGGTAAAAATATCTCAACCCTGGTCTGTACGCCTTCCGGTTTTCGAGATCAATTCTAGGGCTGTGTGCGTAAAATGTCTCCTATCGCCGTTCTTTGTGCTTGTTGGTCGTTTGAGGGTAGGATAGGTAGGCGGTGCACCTTACCCTGCAGTGCTCAGGGGGGTGCGGATTCGCGGGGGCATACCATGGCGCGCGGGATGCGCAGCGAGGGGGGACGGGCACGTGTGCGACCTTCATAGTG
>NW_017151155.1:0-268 GCF_001652005.2 Ceratina calcarata | reverse complement strand
CAAATAGAGGAATAAGTACTTTCCCATTTTTACGACGAATTTGCATTATAGTATGGTCAGTTTTTTCACGCACGATATGTAAGTACTTCTTTCATATCTATCTATCTTTATGAATCACGTCGCACTTTTTCTTTTTCTTTATCTACTTGTGACATCTCCACTGGCAATTATAGGTGGTAAGGGACGAGTAGTGCCGTAGACATTTAAACGAGATCTTCAATTGAATTTTCCATCAATTTATTATCGGTTAAGACATTATTTAATTCAG
>NW_017151154.1:0-268 GCF_001652005.2 Ceratina calcarata | reverse complement strand
TTACTTCAAAATAATGTAGCCTCGCATTCAACCTAATTACTTGCTAAATTCACAAAAGAACATCGAAACTCGCTGTATTGAATCTGTTAGGTGAAGACGTAACGGGGTTGGGAAAGTTGGAGGAGAAAAAGGGGGAGAATTCAATAAAAGAAAGAAAATTACAATTTGGAATTGAACAATTATTTATTATACCGGGCGCATTGCAGCCGATATCCCCAATACCAAATACAAATAAATCAGAAAAACTTTGTATTTATGAATTGCGTGG
>NW_017151153.1:0-268 GCF_001652005.2 Ceratina calcarata | reverse complement strand
GATTAATGCACTTTCTCCACTATACGTAATGTATGAAAATAAATTCTTTATTTTTTATTATTTTATACATGTTTACTTGTGACAAAAAATTAGTACAATTTCGACATTTCAAAGATACTCGGACATTGAACAATACCTTATTATTATTTATATATGAATTTTGCTATCTGTCTTCTGGTGAAAAAACGTTTATACATATAATGAAAGTTAATTAAAATTTCTTCCTCGGTTTTCCAGACCTCCGACGCAAGTGCGATATCAAACACAA
>NW_017151152.1:0-268 GCF_001652005.2 Ceratina calcarata | reverse complement strand
TTAGAGAAGGCAAGATCAACTACAGAAGTGATCCTGTGAAGTATGATCTTAATTTTCCTCTGCCGCCACTGCCTTTATATCGTAGTTAGCTTGTGATACTGGCAGCGAGAGAGGCACTCAACTCTCTTGCCCTCTAGTGGCAGTATCTCTCTGTCAGTGGGACTCTGCCTTTCAAATCATCATGATGTAAAATGCAAATCATTACTAATATGCAATTCACTTTTTAATAATAATTTCGTATTGCGACACTTAAGAAATTGTAGGTATT
>NW_017151151.1:0-268 GCF_001652005.2 Ceratina calcarata | reverse complement strand
TGTTTTCGCCGCCTCAGGGACCATTGTATCCAAGAAGCGTTCATCCGCTACGCCATCATCGGCATCAGTGCAGCTATCGTCGCCACATGGAGCGACGTTTTCGGCCTCCGCCTTATTAACCAACTGTACCCTGCGGCAAAAGTGGTTAGGTGATACGCGCAAACGCTTTGCGTCGACGCACATTGAGTGCTTTCAGCCGTGCTTGATTTTCTTGCTGTTATTCAACAATAAGATTATTAGTTTATTGATACTATTTGGTAAGTTATTT
>NW_017151150.1:0-3600 GCF_001652005.2 Ceratina calcarata | reverse complement strand
TTTATATTCTTTTACTCTTTCCTTATTTTATTTCTATTCTTTGAAGTTATCTTCAAAATATTTTAAACGCGAGTGCATTTCAATCTCTCTCTTGAGTTATATTTTATGTACATTATAAGATTATCATTTCAACGTGTGTCCGGAATTTTATAAAAAAAACTTTTAGTTGTTACGTATACAGCCCTGTACATGTATACGGCCCTGCCGATCACGTACACATCCCTCGCGTGGATGACTCACGGGGCGAGTTTAGCGTGGAAGCTTCTAGTATATGCCCAAATATGGGCATATATAAATATATCATCTCCCACCACGGGAAAGGGCCTCATTTGGGTATAAAAGGTCGCTAGACNAGGAATTCTCTTACCGCAAGAGTTGACCAACTGATAGAATATTGTATCGAGTATTTTAGAGAATATAAGACTGTGAGTTTAAACTCTCAGATTCGTTTCAATATTCATTTCACTCTGATTCCACATTAGCTGATAACCGGAGTATCTCGCGAAAGATACGTCTTAGCCGCTCGAGACGTATCAACGAATTTGACCTGCCAATCCGACAACCTTTATACATAAGTGGCTAAAGGGGACTGACCCTCCCTAATCGTCCACGTCCTGCGGCAACCGAGGTTAACACACAGTGTTAAATTAGGATCGTCCACGTGTCTTTACTCTTCCTTTAAACCAGGACTGACCCAGTCACACTGACCCAATTACCTAAGTGGCTAAAAGGGACTGACCCTCCGTAGGTTCCTCTGTGCGTCTTTTTCCTTCTCTAATTAAACCCGACTTAGTCGACAGACTCGGTCACCCGTCGGGCCCTTGGCACGGTTCGACCTCGTAACATAGTCTTCGGAGGAGTGAGAGATTTTATAGTATATAAACAGTTTTTTTTTATTGACTTATTTGTTGGGACGCATCTGATGTAGAATTTTTGAGTTTTTTAAACGTACAATTATTTTATCAGTTCAGTGCATTATCATGTACATACATATTGCATGTTACATTGGTTGAGGGTAATCTATATTAATTTGCTTCAGTTTGAAAAAAATAGTTCAATATGATAAGCATTTCTAAATAAAAGGAGAATGGAAATTATAATTTCAAAATATAATCTAAAGCATTGTATTATATAAATTGGAAATGAATTAATGGTGTCACGATACATTTTAATCTTCTAAATCCTTCTATAACAAATTGTTTTCGATATTTTCATATTAATATTCTAATATAGAAAATGTTTTCCGGACAATATCATTATAAAAATGTAAAATATACCCAAACTGAGCATTTAAAACGATTTCTTCGTTAAACAACAAGTAAGGAATATTATTATAATAAAAAGAGTCTGTACAAGGTACAAGTGCGTCCTTAATGTATAAATATACTCGTCAATTATGTAGCTCCGTCATAAATGACGTACAGATAAAAAGGTATCAAACATGTAAAATTTTCATTTAAAGAATCTGATGATCAGCATGCATATACAGAGATAAGTTGATTGTTGTATATGAGTAGAAAGAAGAAAATGCGATATGAAAATTTTCATAGATGTTACAGAAGGCATGTGGGAAATACATTATCATAAATGCTTTTATTAATACTGAGCTTCAGAATGTCTAGAGATGTAATCATCAACATTGAGAAGTAATCAGTTAAAAAAAATGGAAATTTTGCTTGAGGAGAAAATTGTGTCACGAACGAAATCATCATTCATGTATTAAAATTTGCTATTTATATTTTGTTTGGCAGTGGTGCAAAATGCTTCTACTTTTCGATCACAGTTTCGTTATTCTTATAGAACAAAATTATGAATTAAATGTAAAATTTGTGTAAATAGAGATTTTTGACTAATGGCTAATGATTGGTATTTATATATAGACTGTGGCTGCAACTGTTACAACAGCAACTACGACACCTGCGACGGTGACTGCCGCTGCCATAACTACGCCTACCTTACCTGTCACTACTCTTCAAACGGTTCAAGCACCTACACCAGTACGTACCACACCTAGTTAATATAATTAAAAAGTATGTGAAAATTTGCAAATGTTACATATCTCTTTTTATTTTTAGCGCCAAACTACAGATAATACCAAAGAAAAGTGTTGCAAATTTCTAGCAAACTTATTAGAGTTGTCTAGTCGAGAACCTAAAGCGGTGGAGAGAAATATTCGAACTTTGATACAAGAATTAATTGATACTAAAGTTGAATCCGAGGTGTTCTGTGATAGACTTGTAAGATTATTGAATGCATCACCTCAACCATGCCTGATTGGATTTCTCAAGAAAAGTTTGCCATTTTTACGGCAATCCCTCGTGACCAAAGAATTGGTCATAGAGGGGATAAAACCTCCTCCAGCTAATGTTGTCATTCCTATAACATCTGCTACTCCCGTGGTACCACAGGTAAAACGTGTAGATTTATTTTTATCTATAATCCTTAGCATAATTTTGGTAATACGTACATTAGTCGATACATATTGGTAGGCGAATTCGAGTAATAGCGACTTTATTATTAGAGGCAGTTATAGTATAATTTAAAATATTCTCTATTTATATCTCTTCATATTGTAGATACGTCATTGTTTTTAGTATTAATGTTCCTTTTATAATACCATGTAGCAGAATCAGCTTAGACCAACTGTTGCTGTGGCAGCTGCAACAGTTCCCGCATCTGCTGTTAGTGCAACTACGCAAGTTAGAGTAATGACTCTATTACCTACACCTACAACTACAATCCCCCGACCCGCTCAGCCAGTTCAACAAAGGCTGGTAAGATAGATGATTTAACTTTATTCATATGAGAGATATACATACAATCCATAGTCAATGGTGGTTTTGGAAAATATTAAGAAATGCTGTATTTATAATGCTCGTATAAAAAGTTTATGGAATATCGCTAGTTGTACGCGCAGTCACTTCTCGGTTGTTTAGATTAGATTAATGAATATCAAATTGGCAAAAATCACGTACAATTATTTTCTTTTTGTTTAGATACGACCTGTTACAACAGTAGTTCGTAGTCCTACTACAGCTGTGACTGGAATCAGACCAACACTTCCCACAATTCAAAAACCACCTATTATAACGACTGTTGTTAAACAGATAACAGCTACAACGCAAGACAAGACAGTTAACACAGCCACTACTGTTAATAAAGCCGTTGTGCTTTCTTTCGTCCCAAAGCCAGTTACTAAAGAGAAAGAGAAAAAAACATTTTCATCTGCCGGATATACGTACGTTGTTATTTTCAACATGTTTAGACTACGTCTGAATGCATAAACTATTGCCGCTTTATGTATACGTACATTTTTGAATAGGGGAGATGATGATATCAACGATGTCGCGGCTATGGGTGGTGTTAATCTTGCCGAGGAATCGCAAAGAATTCTCGACTCGACAGAATTCGTCGGCACACAGATCAGATCCTGTAAAGACGAAGTGTTCTTACATATGACACCTTTACAACAGAAAATTAAACACATTGGTGGTTATTTATGTTTTGATATAAGTATCGAGCTCAAGATGACATATGTTAACATATATTTATTTTATAGTTTCTACGTATGGATTAGAAGAACCAAATCAGGAAGTTGCA
>NW_017151149.1:0-268 GCF_001652005.2 Ceratina calcarata | reverse complement strand
GATACATGGAACTGAGAACATAATATTAAACGCAGCTTCGCATTTGAGATTTTTCCTTCAGACGAGTTCGCAATTTAATTTGTTTTGATTTCCAATTGAAAAATGCTAAGAATTTCAGAACTGATCGAATAAATAAATTCCGTTTTATTGTAGAAGCATAAATACATTAAACATTATTTATATATATACATATATATATAAATTTTATATAAATTGATCTTTCAACAATTTTTGTTTATCAGACAAAATTCAGTGCCCGGTCTAGAGG
>NW_017151148.1:0-268 GCF_001652005.2 Ceratina calcarata | reverse complement strand
CTATATATATAGTTCCATAAATTTAATAAAATGGCTACACAAATTTTATAAATTTTATCAATTCTATGTTTTATTTATTATAATTAACTATCTTGCTAACTTCTTCCTTTCTGATTTTGTTCCTCCATCTTTAATAATTTTCTTCCTGTCTCTATTCCTATTGGTCTACTGCAACACGATATGCGCAGGCGTACATCCATCCAGTCTTAAGCACCATTTAAAATGTTATAATATATTTGATATATTTCATAATTATATTATATTAAAT
>NW_017151147.1:0-268 GCF_001652005.2 Ceratina calcarata | reverse complement strand
GGGCTGGGTGAAGGTAGACGCAACGAGAACCCGCAATCCTGATTACATTACGCTACGCTGCGTATTCTGTGCTACGGCCTCCATCGCCCACTCGATTTTCTTCCGTTACGTTACCATGTGGCTACTTATTTGAACCTCGTCGAGACACTCTTCAATAAGAGACGATCGTAATTGATTTAGAAAACCTTTCTGATAAGTCTAGAAACAATCTTAAACCTGATTTCCCAATTGGAATAATTTTCATTGCAAATTAATTATATGTATATAT
>NW_017151146.1:0-268 GCF_001652005.2 Ceratina calcarata | reverse complement strand
ATTGTACCGACGATTGCCGAATAAGAAGGAAGCTTGGGTAGTCCCAAAGGAGGCATGAATGCAAATTTGCCACGACGATGCAGGACATTTAGGAACGGAAAAAACAATAGAACGAATCCAACGGAATTATTGGTTCGCCGGTATGAAACACTTCGTGGATAAATACGTAAAAGCATGTTTGAGTTGCGCATACTACAAACATACCGCAGGATAGTACCAGCACCTTTCCATACGATACATATTGACCATGTAGGACCGTTCGTGACCA
>NW_017151145.1:0-268 GCF_001652005.2 Ceratina calcarata | reverse complement strand
TCATAATTGCATTGCTATTAATGATAGCTATATATTTAAATGAAATAGAATAATGATAGACTGATATTCATAGAATTATTTTATTCGTCTCTTCTTACAATTTCATCTTAAAGAATTATAGTCCAAAGAATTGTGGAATGACTTCCTTGTAATTAAATTGCTATTAATGCTAATGTAGAAATGAAATAGAATAGTGATTGACTGATATCCATAGAATTCTTTTATTCTTCTCTTCTTACAATTCCATCTTAAAGAATTATAGTCCAAA
>NW_017151144.1:0-268 GCF_001652005.2 Ceratina calcarata | reverse complement strand
TCCGTATAAGAAGATTGTGATTTATGAAATAACTGCATCGTTAGAAAAGTGAACAGGAATCCTTGTACGCAACGTCGCAAAACATTCAATATAGTTCTATCCGGCAAATTACCCGTTTGCAGTCGTACGTTTGCACCGACCAATTTGGCTTTAAGCAAAAGTATTTAATCGCGATATCTTTTTCGATCTAACGTTTCAAAATTGTCATCCTCGTCATCGGATGTAATTTCATAAAGAACCGGTTCCGCGTCTTTTTTCAATCTTCCAT
>NW_017151143.1:0-268 GCF_001652005.2 Ceratina calcarata | reverse complement strand
GTTGTGCTCCAAAAGCTGGAGCACGAAAAGGTCGCGAAGGGGGTAGAGGTAGCATGCGGCCTAGACCCCATCATAGAGACGGACGAGGTCCAGGGTGCGTCTGGTAGGACGTCGCCCGCTCTGAGTTCGTCGGACCGCTCCAAGGTGGATGCACCGAGGAGCGAGATCGCCGGCCAATCTTCCCGTCCGAAGGGCGGGAAGGTGGCTGGCGAAAATTCGAAGGCTGCGAAGGGCCCTTTCCCGGAAGGGAAATCGAACGAACCTAGCA
>NW_017151142.1:0-268 GCF_001652005.2 Ceratina calcarata | reverse complement strand
TTATTATTGTTGTTCTTGTTGTTGTTTTTGAATTATTGAAAGAGGATTTCTTGCTTGGTTCGTTCGGAACCCCTATTAGAACTTCGGCAGAAACACGAGAGTTTAACGAAAGTTGGATAGTTGATATCGGAACTGGGTTCTGTTACGAACTCGTTTACTTATTTCCCTCCCGGTTTTCTATTTTAGCAATGACAAGTCCGTTTCTGTACAACGTTACCGTTTCGACAGCCACAGCTTTCTTATTTACCCACCTCGCTACGAAACACAC
>NW_017151141.1:0-268 GCF_001652005.2 Ceratina calcarata | reverse complement strand
TGCCGGTGTAGTGGGCACAGGCTGGGATGATTATGTAACACCTAAAGACTATGAATGGCTACTGCAAGTAAACACATTGGGAGTGATTCGAGTTACTCACGCCTTCAAGGATCTCATTAAGCAAAGCCGGTTCGTATATTTATTTAAAAAATTTAGGAATAAGATTAAATAAAATTTTACATTTTTTAGAGGCCGTATCATTGTTATGTCAAGTGTTATGGGCAAGGTCGCGCTGCCGCTTTTCTGCACATATTCAGTAGCTAAATTT
>NW_017151140.1:0-268 GCF_001652005.2 Ceratina calcarata | reverse complement strand
TTTTAGACACTGTCTTCTTAGATAGCTGTGTACTGGACGAAATTTCTCTCGGAAGTGAAGGTGAGTAACGTTGACCCACTTATATAGCGCTAGATTTTTGAAGGCGGGTACACATGGAAAGGGAAAGACAAAAATTACAGATAAACCTTGGTGTCACGTTTTTTTTTTGCATACACGTTTTCATGTTAATTCTTAGCTCCGATCGGAATATTATTCGTGGAACAATTCCACTGCCGCTCTCGGATTATAACTCACTTACGCGTAAATA
>NW_017151139.1:3427-4139 GCF_001652005.2 Ceratina calcarata | reverse complement strand
GTGCATGTGTGCGTGCTGATGCGTCAGTCGAGCGAATTTTAAATTCGGCCGTCTTGGGACATCTTCGGAAAGAAGGTCGGAAACTTCGGTGCTGATTGCGTGAGTCAAGCGAATCTAAAATTCACGGTCTCCTCGAGACTCGGAGTTTTCGAGGCTCGTCTCGGAGCCTTCGAAGCTCCGTGTGTTCGAAACCCGGGCGCTTCACTTTTCTTTTTTGGTTATTCAACAATTTACATAGTCGACGTATGCGCATTAAATGGGGCAGAGAGAAGGGACTACAACGGAAAATGTTTTCCAATTTACAAATTGCAATAACAATGAATTTGTCATTTTTACTTATACTTTACATACTGCAGGCACAGAAATAAAAAATTATAACGCACATATCACGCATTTAATGAACAATATGATGAGACTGATCATTTGCTGCGCCGTTCAGTGTAATTTACAATTAAGAATTGGTATGAATAAAAACGAATGCGAAAGAAAAACCTACATTTGACTTTATGTTCCCATGAAAAAATTAATTGTCTTCAGTAATCGTTTCCGGTGATCATTTAACTCTAAATACCTCTGCAGTTGTAGATACGCCAAAAAGGGCCTAGCTGGATAAGGGGGTCAAATGTGCCCTTGAGCCGAATGAAGCGCCGTTTGCGCCATTCGATAGCTTATCAAAAAAGAAACATTCACTCCAATTTTTAGCCCTATATCT
>NW_017151139.1:0-1376 GCF_001652005.2 Ceratina calcarata | reverse complement strand
TCATTGGCCACTAGCGGTATTTATTCACAAGAAGAACTTCAACAATTGAGAGACCATATAATGTATCCCGCGGAAAAACCAGCAGTGATACACGAAATTGCCCGGGGAATGACTGATGAAGAATCAAACACCGTTTCCATAAACGGAATATTGACCGAACACACCATAGAGAAAATCACTAAATCAGCAATAAATCGGTTATGGGAAGGAATAATGGAGTTTGGGTCAATAAGCGCAGCATTCATAGGAATTTTAATAATTCTTAAATTTATTAAAAACCTCATTGACATAGTCATTAATGGATACACAATACATTCTGTGTATAGATGTAGTATTTACATATTAGGAGCAACATGTTCATCGATAACGCATCTTCTGGTCCACTTGCACGGAAAAACGCGAACAGCTAATGATGAAGAATCTAACAGATCCACGCAGTCCGATACATCCGAAAACGAGGGAGGAAGGACAATATCCATAAAAGATCTGAAAGACAGAATAGAAAGACTTTGAGATTATAACAACGATTAAGGAAATAAATAATCATTGTACAAAATAAATTTTGGACACTAGCTCAAAATTTATTTTCTATAAGGAGGGAGGTGTTACATCCTCGCGTATGTTACCTTCTTACGTATTTTTATGTATAATTTCACAAATCTCATTGATATTGGGAAGAGGGTATGCATCTCCGATGGTTTTTTCATTTAATGCTCGGAAATCAATCACAACTCTCCACCGCTTATTTCCGTTCGAATCCGGTTTCTTTGGGACTATCCATAGTGGTGAGTTGTAAGGTGATTTGGATGCCTGAATTATTCCGTCCCTTAACAATTCTTGAATCTGTCGATTAATTTCCTTTTTGTGAATAGGAGGGTATCTGTATTGCTCAGAATTAATTGGAACGTTATCTGTAGTATTGATTCGATGTGTGACTCCTCTGGCACAAGTGCTCTGTTGTGAGGGAGATGAAAATATTCCTGATATTCTTCAACCAGGTTTAAGATATGTTCTTTCTCTTCTTGATTCAGATGCTCCAAGCGCAACAATTTTAAAAATTCTTCGTACCTAGTAGTTTCTACTTCACAGGAATTTATATTTATTGATTCCTCTTCAATTTTTTCGATAACCTCGTACGGTTCTGACTCGACTTGCGGTATTGTTATTTCGACGTGATCAGGTGTAAAGTTGTAGCATTTTACATAAGCTCGACCGTTTCGGTGCGTCGTAATGCACTGACCAAAGAATACGCCCCTTTTGATATCGTGTCTTTTTATGTAGCCCGTGAGCTGATTCGTGTGCGTCATGAATAGATTCATTAAAGTAATTGTTTTGCTTTTGAGAACAATCCTTTCTTCATCAAAAAATGGAATTTT
>NW_017151138.1:0-268 GCF_001652005.2 Ceratina calcarata | reverse complement strand
TCAAGTTCGTTAGGTTACGCACAGACGGACAAGTGTCTTCGTGAGTTGTGCTGTTACCACATCTCTTATTAAGCCGTCCATGATTTTAAACGCAGTAATCCGTGATGCTAAATTACTGTTAATTACACTGCAAATTGAACGGTAACGTACCGTGATAAAAATATCAAAAGACTCCTGTTTATTTTTTCGATCAATTTATATTAATAAGTTTCGGTTTTCTATGTATTTTCAACTTTATTTTCTATTTTGAACAGTCAGAATATTTGTA
>NW_017151137.1:0-268 GCF_001652005.2 Ceratina calcarata | reverse complement strand
ACTTACACTTTCATGCTATTTGATTATTACCAATTCAGTAAAATTATATTGATTGAGAGAGACGTTACAAAAATTTTCCAACTATATTAATTTTGAGTGATGGACAGTTCCATTTTAATTACGATGAAATTTCTTCCATTGGAAGAATTATATTTAACGATCATAGGGAAGATCACAATTGAAGAGTATCCTTATTAGGAATTAACGTGTTAACAGGTGTAAAGTACCTAGACAATCTAATAATATAATAAAGCCTAACATTTTGAAA
>NW_017151136.1:0-268 GCF_001652005.2 Ceratina calcarata | reverse complement strand
TTATTTAAGTGATTTATAATCAATTATAAAATCTTTTAATAATTTCATAATCAATTTATAAAATTAAGTGAAGTAATAGTCAAATTTCCATATAACAAATTATGGGGGTGACTATTTAAAACCAGAAGTTATTCATCCCCTTTAAAATTACCCAAAAGACTCTATACAGAATATTCTAGAAGTGTTCCTGAATAATAATTTTCTCTGGCAAAATGCAAAAACGCTGACCATTTTTCGACTTACTTAGAAATATAATATTACTGTATAT
>NW_017151135.1:0-268 GCF_001652005.2 Ceratina calcarata | reverse complement strand
AGTCCTCCTGTAACAGAAAAATTAAACAAAAAATTAAAGCACAGGCAAGAAAAGATAGAGGAAGAGAGGGGAAGGCCAGGAGTTACACACATATATAGGCACACATACCGAAAGACGCGGAAGCTTCCGTCTCCGCTCGTCCTTGAGGCCTCGAGCGCGTGCCGCTAGCCGCCGCTGGGATACGGGCTTGTAGATCTTATACCCTGTAAATATATAGATCACATTGAAAAGGGGGATGGAAAACCCTAAAGGTTGCACCAACATCCAG
>NW_017151134.1:0-268 GCF_001652005.2 Ceratina calcarata | reverse complement strand
TACAATAGCATTGTATTTACGTAATATAATATACTGTTTTAATTACATTTGCAGTAAAGAGCAAAACTGAACGAACATCTTATACAACCTAGTAAATATTTAAAAATCAGAGTACATGATTGAAGTTTTTTTTCATAATTAGTTAGATCAGTTTACTAAATGACCTGTAAAGAGAATTTCTAAAAAATTAAAATTGATGCAAATTGTGAGGATGAATGTAAAGATCGCTTTTATCTATTTCTCGTACATCTAATTTTAAGCATATTCT
>NW_017151133.1:0-268 GCF_001652005.2 Ceratina calcarata | reverse complement strand
CGGTTTATTTCAACCGATATTATTTTTGTGGAATATAAACAGACTTGAACTGGAAACTTATAAACAATAATTTTATTTAATCCTTCTTTATATATATTTTTGAATATATTAGAACACAAAAGTATAATTAATAGTGTGCTTAATGAAAAACATTACAAATACGAATTTTAGAACTTCATTTTTGTCATCCAATACGTAATAATATTCACTACACCTAATAATGAATAGCAAAATACAAGAAAACAATTTAGTTATATGAAGATTTTCT
>NW_017151132.1:0-268 GCF_001652005.2 Ceratina calcarata | reverse complement strand
GCGCTCCCTTCCAATTCGCGCAGAGATGACAGATAGGATAGGATGTTCTCATCTAGTATGTTTTGTTCTTCTGGAGGTAGAGGCGGCTGTACGGATGGTCCACTGGCATCGTTCCGTAAATCATCGATGAAGTTGAGCACCATGGTCTTATAATCGGGGCGCTTTCTATGGCTCTTAATTGCCTCCATCGTACGGTCAGTGAAGATTCCTGCTAGGGCCTGGTTTAGGAACCTTGCGCCACCTGTCGTAAGCCTCGCCTCCTCACTCG
>NW_017151131.1:0-268 GCF_001652005.2 Ceratina calcarata | reverse complement strand
GCTCCTTCAATATCTACAAAGATCGTTATTATATATTTTTTGGTTGAATCCGTTATGCTTCGTCGTAATTGTAAAAGTGCATCCTCTGTAGATTTCTTAGGAGTAAAACCGTATTGGGCTTTGTTATTTAAGTTTCTTACGTCAAACTCAGTTTGTATTCTGTCTGTTATTATACGTTCGTAAATCTTTCCAATTGCTGATAGAAGCGATATCGGTCTATAAGAACCTATATCTGCCTTGCTTCTACTTCCACCTTTTGTTATTAATT
>NW_017151130.1:0-268 GCF_001652005.2 Ceratina calcarata | reverse complement strand
TTGTTGTTGTTGTTGTTGTTTAATCGTTCGTTCGTTGATTCGATTTACTGACTCCGCGCTTAATTTATTCACTGATTTCTCGATTCATTAATTCATCAATACGTATAATAAAGAGGGAATGAATTTATTGACTCGATTAATATATTTATTAATTCAGTCTCTTTCAGTCCACAAATATGGGGAATATTTAACGAGAAAATCTGCTATAATGATTTTTGAGTAATTCATAATTTCGTGAAATTTTAATGAAAGCTGGACAGAATTTATG
>NW_017151129.1:0-268 GCF_001652005.2 Ceratina calcarata | reverse complement strand
GACAAGCACCTCTGGGACTGAAATGATTCTCCGCAATGTTCACACGGATGAGTCCCATCCCCCGCTTCTCTCTGCGTCGTTCCTTTACAAGTGAACATCGCCATCCATGCAACTTCCCGAATGTTTTTCCACATGGGGCACATTTCCATATGATTTTGTGCTAGGGATGGTCCTTCTCCTTGTGTATCGTGAAGTCCTTTTCGTTTAAAAAGAGCCTTGTCCGATTCCTGTCTGAGCAATAGGCGCATTTCATATTGCCACTTACTTA
>NW_017151128.1:1259-1649 GCF_001652005.2 Ceratina calcarata | reverse complement strand
GCGACGGTCTCGGAGCCAGAGAAGGTTTTCCTTCCCCTTCCCCATTAGTGGCGGCGCATCTTGTAGCCTCTCGAGCGTCAAACGATACGATTTATCCTGAACAGTTTATTTGTCACGCACTGCTGTCGAATAACGAATAACGCCACAGACTTATTCGTGACTAACGAATAACACTTCGCTGAAGAAAACCGTTATTCATGATTGAAGAATAAGTTCCAAGATTCTATTCGAGATAACGAATAATTTTTCGTCGAATAAAATCTTTATTCGTTATTCACGAATAAATCCGGCATATTATTCGTTATTTTTTATTCGTTATTCAAAATAAAATTTGCCCAACTCTGTCGCTGGGCTCGAATTGTCAAGAGACGCTGTGTGATGCTTCATGCG
>NW_017151128.1:0-816 GCF_001652005.2 Ceratina calcarata | reverse complement strand
TTTTTTTTTTATGACGGAGGGGAAATCTTCGAAAGATACCCGCCTTCCTGGGGAGGGAAGACGGGTTATGTGAGATTTTTATCTACTAAAACCCCTCCGGTGGCCCTCCGCCTCGCCCTTAGGGGGGCACTGGGATCGCTAAAAAGCACACTACCGGTACCCCCCTGGCGAGACAGCACGCTCCTTCATGGGGCCAGAACAGGGCGCACAAAGGTGCCGCGGCGCAGTGGAGCCTCCACTTCTTAATTCAACACAAACTGCTCCCCGGCCCGCCATCTTTCCAATGGTTCCGGTTCCCGCGGTGCTTCCTCGTACCTCGCCCGTTAACTCAGGCGAGACATCACGCTTAGCCTCTCCCCATTTCTTCTTGGACGGTGCCAGCGTCCTTCCTTTCCGTACGCGACTACCGCAGCCCGGACCACCCTTCGGGGTCTGCGTGCGTTCGTAGCGCACCTCGGGCTTGGCCAGGCACCCGACACCTTGTCTTTCGATCTCCCCTTCGGCCGCACGGTACTCGCGGGCGCCGATTTCTACACCTCCTATAATGTCGTGTACCTCTTCTAGAAAGACACCTCCTTCGATCGCTACTCCCGTCTGCACCAGAGATGCCAGTTTGAGGACGGGAGCCACCGAGAATCACTCCTTCCACTTACCCACACTA
Organism: Ceratina calcarata; assembly: GCF_001652005.2. Lineage (NCBI taxonomy): Eukaryota > Metazoa > Arthropoda > Insecta > Hymenoptera > Apidae > Ceratina > Ceratina calcarata. The sequence continues at coordinate 155 of NW_017151128.1, read as the reverse complement.
TCGCACTGTATCCGTGTGCTCCGGGCTCGGCTCAACTTCGCGAGTGAACCCGGACCCCTTGATCTTCGATGATTATGCTCTATCCTTTAAGCTCGGGGGGCTGGGTGCAGGCTAACACCCATAAGCACTATAGTGTTTAAGGTGGAATGCGCACT
>NW_017151127.1:0-268 GCF_001652005.2 Ceratina calcarata | reverse complement strand
TTTTAAATTCCATATGTGATGTCCATGTACACTTGTGTTTGTTAGAAATCATTTGAACATTACATTTTCTGCTAGAAGGTTATAGTTCAAAAGAGCCTCATACATTTGTTAGAAAAGCATTTAATGTCATAAAAAGTACATTTGTTATATTGTTGAAATTTGTTGAATAGTAAGCTGAGTGCATCCTTCAAACATACACTAACTGAGTCTAAAAAGATTAGAGAAACTTCTAATAATTATTCATAGAAAATATTTAATCATCTAAAGA
>NW_017151126.1:0-268 GCF_001652005.2 Ceratina calcarata | reverse complement strand
GACCATTACCTCAACATTTGCGACTATAACCACAATATGTTTGCTGGATTCGGATATTGCGCAGTTCGCCGCCCAAAAAGCTACGCTTGCCGATGAGCTGACGAGTGGGGAAACTAGACTTGCTCTATGCGATGTACAACCTGGCGGAAAATGACAGTTCGAGCGCTATCAGTATGCTCTCGCGCAGTTGAGTAAATTAATGGACTGAAACGGTAACTGCGCCATCGAAATCGGGCGCAGCAAAGCCCCTGGCCCAAAACCACGGCCG
>NW_017151125.1:0-268 GCF_001652005.2 Ceratina calcarata | reverse complement strand
GAATTATCAATAGAGGTCAGGGGTGATTTTTCACAGAATGCAGGATTTCTCCTCTGTGTCTTCTGTTCCCCACTACTCTTTTTTCCCCCCCCCATTTATGTTACCCATGGTCATTAGAGACGTGCCTAATAATGCCATACGTAAGTGGGGAGATTGGGGAGTGTACAGTAGGGGGGAGAACACGGGAAGGGGAGAAGTCCTGCATTCTGACAGCGCTGGTCCCCACCATGACATCGTAAGAGGGGAATCGATCCAGTTTGCTGGTGGA
>NW_017151124.1:0-268 GCF_001652005.2 Ceratina calcarata | reverse complement strand
GCATAATTATCTATTTATTTAATTTTGAACACATGCGTGTTATTAATATTTGTTTCATATTTTAGATGCTGCAAAAAGAAAATTGAAGCCTAATACCGTACCATCGTTATACCTTTCTCCAGAAGCGACTATGGAGCATGATCATTTTGAAGAAGAGACCGATACTCTTAATGAGTTTGAAATTGAAAAAAGTGATACAGAAGATGCATGTGAAAATGTTGATGGTATGAATGACATGGAAAAATTAAGAAAAGTTGGAGATGAAATC
>NW_017151123.1:0-268 GCF_001652005.2 Ceratina calcarata | reverse complement strand
ACCCCAAATTCTGGTTTTAACTTCGAGAAGTGAACCACAACCGGGCATCACAGTTCGTTAAACTTCTTGATTAATCGTAAGCAAATCAAATGTAAAAATAAACTACGGTTTTTTATGCCGAATGGCTTTTTCCCTCAAAATCTGTTATTTATTTCAAGCCAGAAAAATCGAATTACGTATAACTAACCTGTCTTATCACCTACGGTACGATTAGTTCATAACATTTACAAAATAGTGGGAATCAAATTACCTTTGATTTTCACACGCG
>NW_017151122.1:0-268 GCF_001652005.2 Ceratina calcarata | reverse complement strand
GAAAAACGCTATTTTTATATTTTTATGGTAGATTCGTATTGTTGCAAAGATTGTTTATGAATTTTTTCAGATTTTTAGGATTGGTGCGTCAATGAGAAAAAAATCAAAAACTATATATGTCAGTTGTTCAAGTACGGAGACGGAAGACGAGTTTCCAACGATGGCGGCAGCGTAGTAGCGGAAGACGGTAGGAGAGGGCGTTTTGATATAGCGAGTGTAGGCAGCACTATCGCTGCACAGCCAAAACAGTTGGCAACAACTACTCCCT
>NW_017151121.1:0-268 GCF_001652005.2 Ceratina calcarata | reverse complement strand
GGGTACCCCTTCAGATTTGGCAAAATTTTCGTTTTTTGCCAATAACTCCCACACCGTTGGAGATACGGGAAAATTGCATACGACCTTTCTTGTAGAGGGTGACGAGATCTACAATTTCTGTATAAAAGTTTCTTCCTATTGTTGATAGTTTACGAGTAATTTGCAAAAAACTGATTTTTCGTTTTTCGTCCATAAGTCGTTAAATATTAATGCTAGCGAAAAACTCGTATACAGGAATTATAGATCTCGTCGTTCTCTACAAGAAAGG
>NW_017151120.1:0-268 GCF_001652005.2 Ceratina calcarata | reverse complement strand
TTCATTACTTTGAAGCAAAAATATGAGACGTACTCTACACGAATCAATCGACTTGACAAATCTGTACGACATTACAAATATTTATTCTTTACTCGAAGGCACACTGCAAATTACTGTGTCACAGTATTACCACAGTACACTATGTATATGTATATAATTATCGATGTATTGCCGAACTTTTGTCAATCAAGTAATAAGCACAAATCATATCGGTATATCAACAAGTATCTCAACAGTGAAAATGACTAATTTCGTATATATATAAATA
>NW_017151119.1:0-268 GCF_001652005.2 Ceratina calcarata | reverse complement strand
GAAATAATAATATTTGCACGACACGCTTCTAGTATGTCTATAAGCATGGAATTTATAATCGCTTCACAGTTCGCAGTACTCGGAATTTTAAAACCGAGTATTGAGTACTGGGAAGCTATAAATTTCAGCCTAAGGATTTTGCTCAAAATAATTGTACAATTCTGATAATCATTCGTGAAAACGAATAAGAATGCTACGAAATATGCGTAATGCTTGGAAATAATTTCTCTGATATGTTTAATTTGTTCAACTTCCGGCGTGTCTAACG
>NW_017151118.1:0-268 GCF_001652005.2 Ceratina calcarata | reverse complement strand
TAATTCTTAGAATAACTCGTGTATTCCAATGGATTCTGATTAAGAAATTTGGTGATCTGCAAATGGAGTACAAACATTTTAACGAGTCACGATTTCTTTGGCGGTGATTCGATCGCGGATAATCCGACGAAGTCATTTAGCGATGCGGAGTATTGCGTCATCGATTAAACTGATTTCAGAGATATACGTCAGTGGCTATGGTCCCTGGCTCGTCACGCTCGTAATTCCGTTCTTATTCCATTGCCATAATTCCTCTATACGTATTTGT
>NW_017151117.1:3111-3684 GCF_001652005.2 Ceratina calcarata | reverse complement strand
TCTTAAGCATTTGCTTAAGTCCCTGTTCTCTGTACAAGACAAGGACTGGAAATATGGGATAGACAGGGCTATCAAATTCTTAAGACGAACTTAAGAATAAGCAACGACTCTGAATACCGGCCTTAATTGTATTTCTTCACAGCCAACTTCACATTTAAGCATTTAACTTAAATGTCCATCACCAAATGAATTTGTACTCCCAATTAATGGCTCATTTACCTCATTTGACAGAGGATGCCTAGAACGTCTACGTTCCCATCGCGCCTCAACTGTGTCATCCCAGTGGCCAAAGCTATGAAGCAGCCAGTCCTCCCGATTCCTGCGCTGCAATGGACGATCACAGGGCCTGGTAAGGAAATCACTTCAGATGCTAGACTAACAAGAGTGTCCGCAGCTTGAGGCACCGCATGATCCGGCCATGAATCAAACCTATAATAATTAAATTATTAATACTAAACTCTGAATCATAACTATTATATAATGACTTTGTTAATGTTCCAAGGTTTTAATTAAGTTACCAGTAATGTTGGACGTGTCGCCTCTCCCCCTCGTGTCTGATCTCCAAATCTCTGA
>NW_017151117.1:0-912 GCF_001652005.2 Ceratina calcarata | reverse complement strand
TACTGGGTTTACAGCATGCCATCAGGATTTCCTGTGCTACAAGTACAAAGGACTGGAACCCCGCTGTTTTACGACGGTTGCTATATCCCTGGATTGTAGTCTTATGAAAGAAGGCAAAGCCCTACTGTGAAGACAGTAAATTCAGATCCCGTGGCGCAGTAGTCGGAAAGGGAGGAAAAAACCACTTAAGCTCGTTTCCCGAGTACAATAAGCTGTGTTAAAAGGATTGACTAAGTGAGAACACTTGTAATCGCGCTTACTTCTGGTAAGCCTGAAGCCTGAACAGGCCTGGCAGACGGCGCGGATGGTTTTTTCGAGTGAACCCATTCGATCGACGTAGCCGCAGGTTTCACCGACTTCTCCGCGTGGCCGACAGCTCCTTCTTCTACCAGGCCTCTCCTATCACCATCCTCTCTGTCCTTTTCACGCGACATTTGTCTCCGAAGCCATAACAGAGCCTAGACACATGAACAAAATCGTATAACAAATCTCTCAGTTACAATCATACAATAAGAGTCGTGGGATCTTACGAGGAATGTGAAGAGAATGGCGCCGCTGATGGCGCAAAGTGCTATAAATAAAGGCAATTGCCAGTCTAGCCATGATAAATCCGCAGCCGGGTGTACCGCCTGTCCGGCTCGGGTACCGAGTTCAGCTGATTGCAAATCCATTCCAGCATCATCCAGTCCCGCTATGGACTGTGGGATCCTATGTATAACAAGTTGATATCTTAAATTGATATCAAATCTATTAGACACATAATGAAAGTCTCACGTATACCAACAAATTCATAGCAAATGTCTCAATTCCTCAAGGTTGTATGACAAATTATGAAGGAAAAGGTAGTACTTCCTTCTATTGGCTCAAGATTGGCCTGGCTTTGGGAAATTATGGAAGAAAGTGGGTACTTCC
>NW_017151116.1:0-268 GCF_001652005.2 Ceratina calcarata | reverse complement strand
ATTTGTAGTATGTATCTCTAGTATGTAGCACAAAATGCTGTTGTTAATAAGTACTTTTTTCGAATTATGTTACAGAACATGAGCTTGCCTCGAAATTCTATACTGATTTATAACTCGATGTCTCCGATCTATCATCTTAACATTTTCAATTGTAATAATGTCTGACTTTCAAACCAGCGTTGAGATATTTTTTCCCTCGGCCGGAAAGTGGGTACGACGCGAACATGGTGGGGACCAATGCTTGGTGGGGGTATGCAGTGATTTTGAA
>NW_017151115.1:0-268 GCF_001652005.2 Ceratina calcarata | reverse complement strand
ATTTACGTGTATACATATAAGGGACGCGCTACTCAACGGCAAGCTGTCACCATCAGATCAAACTTGCCGCTATCGCGTCTCTTGATATTGTGTTACTATCATTGCGAATATGATTCTGTCTTCTTTATTATATCCTAATTTATCATTTTTTATGAATGTACCTGAGAATAGAGGTATCCCAGCCTCCGATCGGGAGTCATTTTCCAACCCGGGACTGCTTTTTACGATATTTTTACATTACTCATCCTAATTTTAGAGAAGTACGAAT
>NW_017151114.1:0-268 GCF_001652005.2 Ceratina calcarata | reverse complement strand
GGTTTATCTAGGGATCCATGGTTTCCATTACAGTTCAAACAATGAAAGTCGTTGGTGCACTGTCCGTGAAAGGTTTCGCCACAGCGGAAGCATTTTTTTTCCTTATTTCGGCAGAATTTCTGTATATGCCCAAATCTCAGGCATCTGAAACAAATTTTAATATTTCTGACGAATGGTTTAACTCTTAAGCCTACTTTGCCTCCGTATAACGATAGACTCGTCGGGAGGTGGTTTTCTTTAAACTTGCAGAGTATGGAGGTGCTCTCTG
>NW_017151113.1:0-268 GCF_001652005.2 Ceratina calcarata | reverse complement strand
TTCCTTGCATTGTTATTCATGTAGTTTATTATTCATCATTTTCTTAAAACGCTTCATATTGAACGGAGCGCTTGTTCACGTGTCAAAGACCGTGCGTTCGGATCCGAGTCAACGCTCGCGATTCGGAGCTCGCGCCAACTGAACGCTCTGATTGGTCGGGGTTTCTTGTTAATAACTCTTCAACCACGTCTCGGACAATTTTTTCGCTAAGGTAAATGTTGTTTAAAATTACGTCAGGAACCTCCGATTTCAATATCTTACACTAGTT
>NW_017151112.1:0-268 GCF_001652005.2 Ceratina calcarata | reverse complement strand
CCGTTTTCCGTCGGCTATATTTTATTGACTTTATTCTGTTTAGGAGAGAAATTTTTGGATATAGTTTTAATTCTTGTGATGAACTCTTCCGGTATTTCTATGAGCATTTTATAATGAGCTCTTGTGAATTGATTGGTTAAGGGTATTGAGAATATTTATTATTTCGATGTTGGTTCTGGGTTCGTAGGAAGCCCGTTTTCCGTTGACTATTTATATTAACTTTATTCTGTTTAGAAGAGAAATTTTGGATATAGTTTTGATTCTTGTA
>NW_017151111.1:0-268 GCF_001652005.2 Ceratina calcarata | reverse complement strand
GTTATATATGATCTAGTAGAAGATTCCTGAATTTGATTTCAGGATGTCTTATTAACTAGAATTCCAGAAATTAAATATTTTTTTTGAAAAATGTATGAAATATTGAGAAGTTTTCGTCTTCTTTTAATTATAGAAACAATCAACGAAAAAATTTGAAAAAATTCTACATATTTCAATTTTTTCAGAATTCTTCATTCACTGGAATTGGAGAAATTAAATAAAAAATCGAAAATCCAACGTCGTTTTCAGTTAGAAATATTGGAGAATT
>NW_017151110.1:0-268 GCF_001652005.2 Ceratina calcarata | reverse complement strand
GGTCCATTCTCGAAAGGGACGGTCACGTCGATAATCGTCACCGTCTTAGTGACACCGTCCGTGGCGACGATGTCTGGTCGTAGCGACGCCAGTTCGCCGTCGACCCCCTGGACCTTCTGGTCAACACGAATGTCGCCAGGGGCCCTGATCGCCTTAACCAGGCGTCCCACAATATTGTGGTGCCGCAGCTGCCGGGCAGCGGAACGAACACCACAGTGTCCGAGCACGTGAGGAAGGCTCTCGAGTTCGTACCCGCATCGCCGGCATC
>NW_017151109.1:0-268 GCF_001652005.2 Ceratina calcarata | reverse complement strand
GCGAAGTAGTGATGCGTTCTTAGGATTTTTTAACTACGCGGAGAATTTATCAGGACTTATGAATAAGGCAAGAGGATTATAAGGGTTTGTCCGTACCCTGCTGAAGGTACCGTTCTTTAACATTTGGAAGGCATTAATTAAATGATGATTCGAAGGTCTCGAGAGTCGTAGAGGTACAATAAAGGAATTACTACTACTATTACTTAGAATTTAGAAGATAGTAAAAGAAATATTATTATAAGTACATAATAAATTAAAAATACAGACA
>NW_017151108.1:0-268 GCF_001652005.2 Ceratina calcarata | reverse complement strand
GGTTACTGACGTGAGCTTGTGCTTGCTCGGAACCAGTATCCTGGGAATTTTGCTCACAGGATGTAAATTTCATCTTGTAGAGATCCCCGTAACGTTCTCCCACTGCAACTGTTTTCCCGTCTTTGCACAGTTGACATTTCCTTTGATCAGATTTGAAACTCAAACCCTTGTCCAGAGCTGAAGACATAGAGAATAGATTGTATTTTAATTCTGGTACATAAAGGACAGGAGTTAAATGATTTCGGTTCCACTTAATCTCGTCAAATGA
>NW_017151107.1:0-268 GCF_001652005.2 Ceratina calcarata | reverse complement strand
TGTTCTGGTTACCAGAGCCATTGGTTTCATGTTTCTCTGTCTAGTCAAAGTAAAGTCGGTTGTCGTCGCTATTTATGTATTGGTGGTGTGTATTGTCTTGAATTTTTTGTTCAAAGATGTTAATGTATGCCAGTGATTTGTTTGTTAAAGTAATTAAACCCATTTCCTTATATTATCGTATTGGGTGTATTTCGGATCGTTAGGTGTTTTTGCTTTTGTTAATGGATGACTTTTGCTGTTTTTGAGCGAGTAATTCTATATTTAAGGA
>NW_017151106.1:0-268 GCF_001652005.2 Ceratina calcarata | reverse complement strand
TTGCAGTGTCAAATTAGAAAAAGAAATCTATAAAAAATTGAAAAATATTTGCTGTGTCAGATTAGAAAATGAAGTCCAGAAAAAATAGAAGAATATTTGCAGTGTTAGATTAGGAAATCAAATTCAGAATGAATTAAAGAATTTTTGTAGTGTCAGATTAGGAAATCAAATCTAGAAGGAAATAGAGAATATTTGTACTGTCAGATTAGAAGTAGTAATCTGGATTAGAATTTCATTAATGAACATCCTATATATCACCATATTTAAA
>NW_017151105.1:0-268 GCF_001652005.2 Ceratina calcarata | reverse complement strand
GTACATAACACTTGAATCTATATAAAAGGGTATATGTTGAAAGACATATGCCCCACGAGACACGTGATACCCCTAACCTACAAGAAAACATAACCTATCTTTCACCAATTGTTTTTATGATTACTTTTATTATCTTTGACTCCCCTGAGAGATGGAACGACACGAATGCTCGATGAATTTGTGACCGTAGTATCTTCCCCAGCTGAGTATTATCTCATTAAAATTACAATATATGGAAAATTGTATAAATACACATGCTCTATAGGAA
>NW_017151104.1:0-268 GCF_001652005.2 Ceratina calcarata | reverse complement strand
CGCTTCATTCGGCTCAAGGGCACATTTGACCCCCTTATCCAGCTAGACCCTTTCTCCAACCGCTATTAATAAAGTTATTAATGGAAGAAGTCGTGCATTCTGAAAGACCCTGCGTATATTTTTCATGAGATTGGGAAAGAGAAGTTTGATATAAAAGATCCATGATCCTGCAAATAATGCACGTCCAAACTGAATTACATAGTGTAATCGTGGAGAAAGGCTACCGAAAAAATCAAAATCTGTAGGGAAAAAACAAAAATTTCGTGAT
>NW_017151103.1:0-268 GCF_001652005.2 Ceratina calcarata | reverse complement strand
GATTTTTGTTTCATCGTTTTCTTCGTTCCATTCTTCCTACGTTCGTTTTCATCCCGGTTTTTGTTCCGGTATAATTAATTAGAATTCAGGCGAATTCGTTAGAACCGTGCATCTAATTATTATTAAACAATTCGTGGGAACAGGAATTTTTACGTCCACTATTGAATTCTGTCTTATATGCGATAATAATATATAATAAAAAACCAAATATAATGAAAATTATATACTTATATAATTATATACTATTAAATAATATAATTATATACTA
>NW_017151102.1:0-268 GCF_001652005.2 Ceratina calcarata | reverse complement strand
CCAAGTTTTTAGTATAAAACTCTTATAGTAATCAGGGTTTAAAATTAATAGTTCATAAAATACACCGTCATTTTGTACACTGTATGTTTTCAATTCTTGGACCTGTCATCTAGATTGCAAAGAAGAAGGATCGAGGGTCTTTATCCCAGTCCCTTTTTCACCCGATATCCCTCGCGTCTACTTAGCTGACGGTTCTATGTAATTAGACACGCTTACTCAACACTTGTTCACTTGCACCACTTATCAGTTCTTCTCTCCTGTGTCTGTG
>NW_017151101.1:0-268 GCF_001652005.2 Ceratina calcarata | reverse complement strand
TTTCCCGTATCTCCAAGGGTTTAGGAGTTATTGAGGAAAAACGAAATTTTTTGTCGAAAGCGAAAGTGCTTAGCTCCAATATTGCTGCATCAGAGAGAAAAGCGGGATCGCAGCCGTGAACGCTAGATGGCGCCACGTGCAACCCCAAAATCGTTTTATCCTACGTTTTAAAATGTTAATTAACCTAATAATTGATACAATGAACGAAGAACTTTTATTATTTTTAAATAGATAAAAAAAGGTATGTAATGAAGAAAAATGTACGTGA
>NW_017151100.1:0-268 GCF_001652005.2 Ceratina calcarata | reverse complement strand
AACGGTTATTGCTTTTCTACCCTACTGCACCTAATGTTCTGTACGTGTTTTTTTTTGATAATTCGGTATTTCATTGTTACGAAGTAACACGCCACCCGCCTTGAACGACTTCGTTCAATGAAATGCATTTTTTGTCGAATTAATGTTAATCTTTCAATTATGATTAGCTATTTACATGTTGATTTATATCGTAAAGGTGTGACGTGGTGTGTCTACTATATACGCTAAAATGATTAATATGTGTTACAACTAATTATTAAATGCTGCA
>NW_017151099.1:0-268 GCF_001652005.2 Ceratina calcarata | reverse complement strand
CTATTGTGCAATGGCACCGTCAGTCAGTCCCATTTTCATTACAAACCTTGAAGGACACCTCCTTAGATTTTCTCAGCGCCTGGCATTAGAGAGACCCTTAATTGATATTCCCTTTCTCCTTCGGAGACACATTTTAAGCACTACCTGGTTCCACGTTTTATGATACTCTACTGTGCAATGCCACCGTCAGTCAGTCCCACTTTCATTACAAACCTTGAAGGAAACCTACTTAGATTTTCTCAGCGCCTGGCATTAGGGAGACCCTTAA
>NW_017151098.1:0-268 GCF_001652005.2 Ceratina calcarata | reverse complement strand
GTACAGAGGTTCGAAGGAGGTAGCGTATCCTGCTGATGGATTTTATCCAAGATTTCAAAAATAGAGAGATAATACGCCATGCTCAAGTTTACCTTACAGGCTTTGCCTGAAGCACTTGTAGCCACTAATCCACTCTATGACTTTCTTCGCGCGGGTGCCTAGCAGTTGATCGCCAGTGCTATTGAGACTGAACTCGCGGTACTGCTTTCACGGTATACCGATCGACAGCTTTAGAATGGTCGGCAGGCGGTGGGGCTAACGGGTTTCT
>NW_017151097.1:0-268 GCF_001652005.2 Ceratina calcarata | reverse complement strand
AATCGGTCATTTGACCAGGCTTAGTACAGTTAGTTTTAATATGAAATAATCGCTTTGCTACTGAAGTACAGAAAGGTAAAAAATCGATCTTTGACGAAATATGTCTTTATATCATTTCTGTATATTTAATATGTTTGCTTTTAATACAACTCGTTCTTCAAACAATTTGTCAGATAATCTGTTCGATTTAGGAGAATTTTGTTATGGTTGCAAAGGAAAACAATCGTTCGACAGGTGCAGAAGATGGCAATGGCGTATTATATTGAAG
>NW_017151095.1:0-268 GCF_001652005.2 Ceratina calcarata | reverse complement strand
GAATCGGGGTACGCAAAACAACGACATTTAATAATTCTATATAGAATTAGAAAAATAATTTATTACCGTGATCGGTCACCCAGACACGTTCTCAAAAAGAAATACAAAAGAAAGAAAATAACCACTCGCGAAGCGAACGTATATGTATTATTATTCTTTGTTTGCCTCAGGTATGGCCGTGTCGTCGCCGCTCGGCGTCCTTAGCGACGATCTCTGGAAAACAATAGAAAATACCGAAACGATGTATTATTTATTTCACTCGTAATCG
>NW_017151094.1:0-268 GCF_001652005.2 Ceratina calcarata | reverse complement strand
TATGCGCAATTTGTCATCGCGACTTATTGTTCGAAGTGTGAGACAGTAGCACTGGGGTTTTACTGAAATTCTTGAAGTCGTGGACGAAATTAAGTGGATAGGTGGAGAGGATAAATATTAATTACGTTCTTCATTAAAACCTAATTTTTATTTATTCTGTATCCTTACACTATACAGGTTCATCTATTCCTTCATCTGAGGCGATCGGAAATTATTTTTTATGTATAACATGAATGATTTGCAGAAGCTTCGATTTTCTGTTGTACGT
>NW_017151093.1:0-268 GCF_001652005.2 Ceratina calcarata | reverse complement strand
TTTCTTCATAAAAAGTTGATGTTAACTGCTGTAGTTCTTGATTTTCTTGAAGGATAGAAATGATAGTTTTCTTCCCTTTATTATAAATGGCACTTGTCGTATCATATCCGGCAAATGTATGAGCGAACAATATAAATGGCTTGAGATGTTTATAATCTGTTGTCCTATACAATAAATTTTTTGTTTTTCCCGTAGCTATCTTATAAAAATACAATACGTTCATTTCAGAAGATAATGCTATAAGTAGAACGAATAAATCAACATCATT
>NW_017151092.1:0-268 GCF_001652005.2 Ceratina calcarata | reverse complement strand
TTAACATCCAATCTGTGCACAAAAGTATCTTAAGAATTTGTTGGAAAAAGTTATTTATCAAATGATACCAATATGACATTAACCCCCATAACATACAATGACGTCTGGGAGACGTTTTCGTTCCACGTACCATTATAGACTTTGAAGTCTCTGAGAAAACTTAACTATTTAGCATTAATTAGTAATGTAATTTAAATAGTATTTTTCGGTCGCATAAAATTCTGTTTTATTAGTATGTCAAGGGGTTAACTGCCTGTCACATATTTAT
>NW_017151091.1:0-268 GCF_001652005.2 Ceratina calcarata | reverse complement strand
GTTGGAGCGGAGTTCTTTTTTGCAAGTTGTAATGCAACGGCTTGAAGTTGAGTTTCAAGCGCTTTATTATTTTGGATTAGTTTGCAACTTTCTTCAATAAGAGAAGCGTTTTTTCTTGGTACTAGAACACTGGTTTCAAGTTTATGGCTAACGTCTTTTATTTTTTGTTCTGCGATTTTAAGCTTTTTTTGATAAGGGCCAGATAGATTAGAGGATCTGGTACGGACAGTTTCAATTTCGCGGATGGATTCCATAAGGATTTCTACAA
>NW_017151089.1:0-268 GCF_001652005.2 Ceratina calcarata | reverse complement strand
GTGGGAAATCCGGTAACGTTGCACAGACACCATATACAAATGGTCTGGAAAAATCGCGGTCGGCGTCAGATATATTATCCATGACAGTAAGACTTCAATAGTGGAATGATGTTAAATCCAGTTCCGTATTGCGGCTTAATCAGTCGAATAATACGAAATTGAAAAATCGGACCTAACCTAACCTAACCCAACCGAACGGTATACACCAGACCCAACGTAACGTTCATACTGAAACCCGGAAAAACTGATTACTCTTCTCCCAAATCGT
>NW_017151088.1:0-268 GCF_001652005.2 Ceratina calcarata | reverse complement strand
TTTGCATGATTTTTAGAGTGACTCAGTATGAATTTATATACAGGTGTCCTAAACCTAACTCTGGCATCTTAAATATCTCGCTTGTTTTTCATGATAGAAAGAACTATTAGAAGAAAAAGTTATTGTATCCGATTGGGCAGATATTCTGATTGGTAAAAAATTTTGCTCAAGGTCATTTTTCGAGATTACAAGGTCATCGGTATTTTTTTTTTTAATGGAACCATATATTTTTGTTATACGATGATAGCTGAGGGCAAGGCGAGTTCAT
>NW_017151087.1:0-268 GCF_001652005.2 Ceratina calcarata | reverse complement strand
TTGTTATTCATATAGTTTATCATTCATCATTTCCTTAAAACGCTTCGTATTGAGCGGAGCGTTTCTTCACGCGTCAAAGGCCGGGCGTCCAGATCCGAGCCAACGCTCCCGATTCGGAGTTCGCGCTAACCAAGGGCTCTGATTAGTCGGGGTTTTTTGTTAATAACTTCTCAACCACGCCTGGGACAACTTTTCCGCTAAGGAAAATATTGTTTAAAATTACGTCAGGAACCTCCCATTTCAATATCTGACACTAGTTTTGGGGCAC
>NW_017151086.1:0-777 GCF_001652005.2 Ceratina calcarata | reverse complement strand
GTGCACTGCAAATGACAGACGGTTCCTGCGGGAAAACGAGTATGCCCGACATGTGTAGGAAGCCCTTTGACAAGCTACATAGCTGCCGGTGCCATCTCCCTAAATGCAGCGGAGCTGGCGCTGCCGCGGAAACGCGGAAGGGCTACAGTTATACGGATTGTAGTTACGTATTCGATATCCAAAAGGCAGCACAACATAGACAAACAACAAAGATTTCAAGGTATGAAAATGGGGCGTCCAGGAACCACGATCTCGGTATGGACGGCAGAGGAAACTCAACTCTTCATTGAGCTCAACGAGAGATACAAGATGGATAGTCGCCCCAATGTCAGAATACATGACCTCCTTTCGTCCAAAACGATAAAGCAAATTAAGCGAAGGCAGGTTGCTGAGAGCGAGAAGTTTAACAGCAGAAGACCAAGTGCCAGATAATCCCGAAACTCACTTACCAGATAGCCTCGATAATCTCGTAATTGGTTCTTGGCATGAGAGATTTCATGAAGTTTTATTAGCGAACTCGTTAGAAGAAACCAGCGAGTTCGCAGACGTAAAAAGAATGCTTCTCGATCGACAAAAAGACGTCCTCGAGACATTAGACGTCGAACGAGTGCTCGAGGACATTATAATTATACTACTATATTTTCAGTATTCATCGCGTTGTATGAATCGCATTATATGAAAACAGTAATGCAATATCTTTGGCCCATTATACAATTTCGCGTTCGAGAAACTTCTGCGTGCTGACTACTGCCCATGCTATCAATAAGTTAGTATCTC
>NW_017151085.1:0-268 GCF_001652005.2 Ceratina calcarata | reverse complement strand
GTTTTAGTCCGTAGAGTGCTTTATTTAATTTGCACACTCTCGTAACCATATCACCATATTCGTAACCCTCTGGAGGTGCCATGTAAATGTGATCATTCAGCTCGCCATATAAGAATGCAGTTTTCACATCAAAGGTAGTTATTTTTAATTTCTTCATTGCTGCTAGGGCGAACAGTGTCCTTAGTGAACTGTTACCTATAACAGGACATCTTCTTTTTCTCTAAAAACCTACTTGAACGTTAACAACCTCTTGTCTTTAATTTCATAG
>NW_017151084.1:0-268 GCF_001652005.2 Ceratina calcarata | reverse complement strand
GGGGGGAGCTGAATTCGCAGCTGAAGACGTTTATGAATCATCGGCAATAATAATTGAAATGTTTCTACGATCTTGAATGGCAATCGTAAAACTGTTGCGAGTTTCAAAAAAATATACACATATCCCGTTTTAATTTACAGCTAGCATGTTGCAGGATCTTTATGAGATTACAATACACATTTTCTAAAATCCACTAACAGTAAACAGGATACATATGTACGATAACTTGTAATACGTTGTGTAATATTCGTATGACACTTTCTAATAC
>NW_017151083.1:0-268 GCF_001652005.2 Ceratina calcarata | reverse complement strand
TGTACGAAGTAGGGAGAACAGCTACAGTGGGGCACGTGTACTTGGCCATGCCTGTACTACATGGACAAAGCACGCTTGCGGCTGTAAACGACAGTGAGAGAGAGAGAGAAAGAGAGAGAGAGAGAAAGTACTTTGGTACTATCTTTCTCTCTCGCGCAAGCACGTGATTGGTTGACGAGCCTCCGTCTCTACTGTTAGAGAAAGAGAGAGAGTACCCAAACTATTGCTCTCTCTCCCTCACCGTCGTCTACACTTTTTCACATGGCAT
>NW_017151082.1:0-268 GCF_001652005.2 Ceratina calcarata | reverse complement strand
GGTACAAAGGAATGATGTACGTGTGAGAGATAAAAAAGAGAAATATTCAGTTAAGGAAATTACATAAAATCGAGTCCATATTTTAAAAAAAGACTGAAATAACGAATTTAACTGTCTACGTTTTATTTTAAAAAATCTAGTTACTACATACAATAAATGTTCCAATTTCTGTTCATATCACTATTTCTACTCACTGGCTTGTGATTGCATATACAATTATAAAAAAAATAAGCCAGTGGCTAAAATTTGTTACGTGAACAGAAATTGG
>NW_017151081.1:0-268 GCF_001652005.2 Ceratina calcarata | reverse complement strand
TGGTCCAGGCCATAATTCCGGTTCTCACCCGACCGAGAATCTCTAAGCTAACTGATTAACTCAATCGCCACTGGTGGTTTTTTGAAAATTTTTCTTCCATCCACATCAAGACGCCTTTAACCTACCGCCACTTGATGACGTCAACAACACACTTAGATTCATGTTTTCCGGTAAGCTGGCTGAGGTTGGTAGCACGGTCGTATACAGACGTCGGGAAACTCTGGTGGTGGTGGCAGAGAGAAACTGAGAGCGCTCACTTTGTTCTCAA
>NW_017151080.1:0-268 GCF_001652005.2 Ceratina calcarata | reverse complement strand
ACGTATAATGATTGCTTCGTCCAATGTATTTGCCCCGGTCAAAACGTCGTCTACAAAAAAGTCTCGCGTTAATATTTTCGCGGCTATGAGATAAGAGTTGTTTTCATCCAGCGCGAGTTGATGGAGTGTTCGAATTGCAAGATATGGCGCTGAAGCGGTTTCGTTAGTGATCGTCTTCAATTGATACGTTTGAATTGGGTCACTAGGGTTTTTACGCCACAGAATTTTGTGGTATTTACAGTCGTCAGGATGTAATCTTACTTGCCGA
>NW_017151079.1:0-268 GCF_001652005.2 Ceratina calcarata | reverse complement strand
TGTATACGACCTTTTTTGCTGGAAACAGCAGTACCTACAACTTTTATTTGAAGCATTTTTCGAAATTTCGAGAGAAAAAAAGACTTTCAGTTTTTCCGAGATTTCGTCAAAGGATACCCCTTCAGATTTTTTTTTGCGAAACTATTGCAAAAAACTGCTTACTTGCTGCCGCTAGCGAAAAATATTTGAAATTAAAGTTGTGAGTACCGTCAAAAGCTACAAGTTTCATATAAAATATTTTTTCCTATCGTCAATAGTTAACGAGTAA
>NW_017151078.1:0-268 GCF_001652005.2 Ceratina calcarata | reverse complement strand
GCAAGTGCCACCGGAAACTTGCAGTATTCAGGGATTATAGGGAGGTTTTCAATTAAACGACCCTCGAAGGGATCGTCCACGACGCTTGTGCATTCAGCAGTCGCTTTGTCCTGTTGCTCGCTTCCAGAACGTTTTATAGTAAAACGCGATGCCATGTTTATTAATTAGGATAGAGAAATGATTTTTATAACATTCGTTTGCAATTTCTTGACGTTTTTTAAATCGATTTTTTCTAATAAATTAGCAACAACAGTGGAAAATGTAGGTT
>NW_017151077.1:0-268 GCF_001652005.2 Ceratina calcarata | reverse complement strand
TCGTACTTTTACAATCGGTTGATATTCAACTGAAATAAAATAATTGATTTCGATCAGCAGATGAAATTAGAAAAATAGTTATAATTCGTAATAATTATGTTGACCTAAAAATTGGAAGGTGTGTGCAAACAAATGACAGATGTCATGAAATATTGAATTTGATTGAAGACTTCGTAATTTTACAACATAACTTATAGTTACATTCGCCAATAATTCCCATTTAAATATTCACTTACTACTATTATTATGAAACAGAGGTAGAATAAAC
>NW_017151076.1:0-268 GCF_001652005.2 Ceratina calcarata | reverse complement strand
AGATAGTACTTACGCGTTACATGAAACGGTGTTACGTGAGAATTTTAACCGTTCGACGGTACTCTCGGAGTCCCAGGTGGGTTACCGTGCCGCAACCGGATGTAACCGTAATCTTTTATTTTTTTTCCCTACTGCCATTCGGCAGCTGCCGACTCCTCCAGATTCTCGACGAAGCCGATGAACCGGTAACGTTACACTCCATTCTATCCTTTGTAAATAGATTTACTTGTTTATTTGTTTATTACACGGGTTAAAAAGTCCTTTTATA
>NW_017151075.1:2649-3702 GCF_001652005.2 Ceratina calcarata | reverse complement strand
GTTTTATTCTTGCCTCATTAGTGTTTAATTATTACTTTATATTATGTTTTGTATATAGTTCAAGATGAAGCTACATTAAGCCCGGCAGATAGTGATAGTTGGTTAAATGTGAATCCGGAGCAACTGGAAGCGTTCTTAAATGAACAGTGGGGAAATGTTAAAAGCAAGAAACACGAATCAGAATCATTAAGTCTTAAGGAAAAAGTACAAATGTTCTTGAACCAAAATAGTGACGTTGATGGTGTACAATTCTTAGAGTACGTTATATATTTTTAAATTCTAGTAACAATGCTTCAAAGAATACAATTTATGTATTTTCTTCTTTAGAGGTCACTCAGCAGAAATGGATTTGCATGATGCAGAAGACAATGGAAGAGTTGAATTTGATTCGGATATATTTGACTCTACATTACGAGGTATACTAGATTTAGTCGTTCCAGGAAATGAAGGGGAATTTGATGGTAGCTCTGAAGGATCTTTGGGTGAGGAGGATGAAGATAAAAGAAATGAAATGGACAAATATATGCGATTGTTAAATTCAGAACTAAAATCTGGAATGGAAACGAATGACAATTCTGAAGGGAATAAAGATGCTAATGTGATAGAAGATAATTTAATAAAAAGTATATCAGAAGAAGCTGGTGGTTCAGGACCAACTGGAAATATAATAGGTGGACCTGCTCGACGACTTATGCATTTGCAATTACAATCACCTACTACAGTACCTCCAGATTTGCAAAGTTAATGACTTTTCTATCAGGATATGTCAATAATTATTAGATTAAAATCTCATCAGTCTTATATGAATTATTAGCGTCTAGTATTTCAAGAATAGTATCTTTATTGTAGATAAGTAAAAGTTTATCGTTCATCTACGTACGAACGTAGTAGAACCAACTAGTAATTTAAATATTTTATTTACACGTGTAAGGTATTATATTACATTTACATTTTCTACTGATTTTAACTTTTTTATTCATATTTCAATCTTTATTGTATAAAATATTAATTACAATATTAAAAGTAATAGACAAATACATACACGTGTTTGAG
>NW_017151075.1:0-926 GCF_001652005.2 Ceratina calcarata | reverse complement strand
TTTATATTTTAATAAAGGATAATCTTACAAATTCTATGCTATTTAAATTATCTATTGCCTGTTTATTACATAACTGTACTGGAAATTGATTTGCATCATAATTTCCTGTACCAGTAGATGCTTTCATTTGATTCTCTTCCTCCCCTACTTGCTGTTTTATTTTTATTTCTCTATTTCGAGAATAAATTTCTGGTTCTTTCGCTTCCTGCGTTTCTGAAATATTTGCAGATCTTTTACTAACATCTGTTACCAATGAATGTTGATTTTCAGCAATCCTTTTATCTTTCTTCACATTTTGATCAGTCTCTGCTGTTTCACATTTAATTACGTTTTCATTAGTTTCTAGCGATGAAACAGCAGTTTGTGTACTTTGAGGATTTTTATGCATCAGTCTAAAGACAGCTTTGCCATTGTTGATTCCTAATGACTTTAATGTTGTGTTATTTAAAGCTTCCACACCGAGAATCTGTAAACATAATTAAATGACATAAAAGATTATTATCTAGATCTTAATATTATTAAAATAATACATTATATGTATAAAATCACCTCTTGATGCATATAAATCAAAATAATTTGTCCAAGACCCTCATGAAGGTTTAGTTTTTTCAAAATTTCAGTTAATGTTACATCAGGTGTAAATTCACTCATCAACCTTTCTCCATTTTCCAACTGAATACCTATTACAACATTGGAAATAGAGCGTACTTTTGTACAAGGTACCATTTCAAGTTGTGCATTGTTTGCTAATCCAATAAATCTCAATATAGCATTAGGGTCCAATATACGATTGAAATGTCTATAATTAAGATAAATTTAACAAAAATATTTTATTTTTATATTCTACATTAGCTTCGATACAATACTTACTTCAAATCATAATCATTAACATTAAATCCGTATTTTTGACAAACTTCTTCTATCAC
>NW_017151074.1:0-268 GCF_001652005.2 Ceratina calcarata | reverse complement strand
CTCTCGAAGTGTAATATAACACCTTTCTCTAATCACTCGTAAGTTAGTGAATATTCAAGGTACAGGATCGAGAAAAACAGCAATTAAAAGTACTGTTTCTCAACCCTCATCCTCGTTCACCACATTCCATGAGACTTATAACTCTTAGCGACTGGCCATAAGCGCTTGCATTTGCAATGAGCACAAAGAGAACACGTTCAAACCTGCATGCTTGCCACACGTGTTGGCTTATGAACAGTCTTCTCTTTTCGGCTTATACCAATCGTCT
>NW_017151073.1:0-268 GCF_001652005.2 Ceratina calcarata | reverse complement strand
GATCGGAGTAACGCATGTACCCTCGAAATCCCGAAAAGTCACGTGACATTCTCGCCCGTTATCGATCACGAATCTCGACCGTTTACGACCTTTATAGATTTTGATATTTATTTAGAATTCTAACCGTCGTATTTCGATGCCGTCGAACCTGTCTTCGTTGACTATGAAATATGATTCGAGTCGGAATAACAAGAAAAAGGCAATGAGAAATTGGAGCAGTAATAAATGAAAGAGGAGTATTATTGCTGGATATATTTAGAACAGAGAA
>NW_017151072.1:0-268 GCF_001652005.2 Ceratina calcarata | reverse complement strand
CTAACGATGGGACTGACTGGGTCTTCATTCCTCCGAGCGCTCCCCACTATGGTGGTCTATGGGAGGCCGGAGTGAAGTCGATGAAACACCATTTAAAGCGGGTGGTAGGAGAGCATACTCTCACATTCGAAGAACTGTCCACAGTTCTCGTTGAAATTGAAGCTTGCTTGAATTCGCGGCCGCTCAGTGCCTTGAATTCGGATCCGGACAATTTGCAAGCTCTGACGCCGTTTCATTTCTTGACGGGAAGTTCTTCTGCGTTGTTGCC
>NW_017151071.1:0-268 GCF_001652005.2 Ceratina calcarata | reverse complement strand
GCGATTGACGATACCGTCAATCTTCCAGGAATAAATTGCGAAGTTTCTAGAAGTGACTCATGCGGAACCTTCTTATTTAACCCTTTCGTTACGAGCGCCGGATTTAGCCGGCATCCACTCGATGACTTCTGTGTACGAGCGCCGGATATAACCGGCATCCATGCGATGACCTGTGTGTACGAGCGCCGGATATAGCCGGCATCCATTCGATGGCCTGTGTGTACGAGCGCCGGCTGTAGCCGGCGCCAGCGTGATACCGCTCACCCAA
>NW_017151070.1:0-268 GCF_001652005.2 Ceratina calcarata | reverse complement strand
GTTCATATACTGATTGGTACAATAATTCATACAATGATTGCTACAATCTCTCATGTAATGATTTCTAGAATCCTTCAAATAATGATTGCTGTAATTCATCAAATAATGATTGGTACAATCTTTCATATAATGATTGCTATGATACACTCCCCCAAGTAATGATAGTTACAATGTTTTATACTATGATTCCTGTAATCCCTCATGTAATGATTACTATAATCTCTCATATAATGATTCCTACAACGTCTCATACAATGATTGCTGTAAT
>NW_017151069.1:0-268 GCF_001652005.2 Ceratina calcarata | reverse complement strand
CAGCCACCAGAAATTAATTGACAGTAGCGAGACGGTGCAGCGGCGAAAATAAACTTCCGACAACAATCTCGGCGGCCTAAAGCTTCTTCGGTTATCACGGTTAAGCACCCGAGTGGATTCCAGAAGCGGTGACGCGACCGTTCAGAAATTTGAACCAGTCCGATGCATCGCGATGAGAACATCGAAAATATGTATTAATAATTATACAAAATGACTGATTTTTTTCATAAATTAAATCAAAATATTGCCATTCAAGATGCAATAAATG
>NW_017151068.1:0-268 GCF_001652005.2 Ceratina calcarata | reverse complement strand
TTTTCGGAGTTGCTTGTACAGCTTGTCTAGCTGTAACGAGTTTAATTTAGCAGTTTTGGGTTCGCGTGAGGTAGATGAACTCGTTGTCGGGGCTTCGTCGCAGGGTTCTCTTGTTTCAGCGTAATTTCTTTTGTTACTTCTGCCTCCTGCGGAGGCCATTGTGAGTACGCTCGCACGGGCTTCCTCAGGACAGGAAGGGAGGGACCCCGATAGGGAGTAATTAAGGATTTGCTTCCACAATTAGAATGACAATACACCACAACACTAT
>NW_017151067.1:0-268 GCF_001652005.2 Ceratina calcarata | reverse complement strand
CTAAATTTTGTTCGTAATATATCAATGACGTTCCGTATTTTGTGTAAACGATCATCCGTAGGATCGACCGTATGGGTGAAGTGCAGCATCTGTAATAATTTGAGGTAGCGGCCTCTGGTCATTATTTCTCCAAAAATCTCACTACGAAGGAGTTTATCTTTAGTCCAGTACTCTAATAGTGATAATTTTTTGTTGCGTGTCATTAAAAATGATACAGCAAAGAAACGGTATAGTTCAGCTAGCCCTGTTCCTTCTGAATTGTTTATAT
>NW_017151065.1:0-268 GCF_001652005.2 Ceratina calcarata | reverse complement strand
GATATACATACGTAAATAAATACAAAATTTGTTTGTTTTATATATTTGTTTATTTGTATTTTCTTTGGTACTTAGTATTTCTCTTTCATATGGTATGCAGCAAAACAGTCTCCAAGGTGTAACGCAACTCCACAAGACTTGCACATTAAGTTTGTTATTCTTCTTTTTTTGTTTTTGGAACATACGTGACAGTTTCTTCGTTTCCGTTTATTCGTTTCAGAAATAAGTACTAGTTGGTGTTGCTTTATGTGACCGGAAAGTCTGTCAA
>NW_017151064.1:0-268 GCF_001652005.2 Ceratina calcarata | reverse complement strand
GATATTTTGGTAATTTTAGATAAATCCAAATATCCATTCCTGTGAAAACCAGCTCAAGAAACTCATGAAATCAATGCAAATCGCCAAATATTCATTTTCGAAATTTTGGTAATTTTAGATAAATCCAAATCAACTTATGCTAGATGAAATCTGGAAAATCATGAAATTAATGTAAACTTGCGGCACAATACAACAAAAGTACCTAAACAGAAAATTGTACTACTTGCTTAATGTTGCTTGTCTTACTTAATTCTAGATTTCCATTAAA
>NW_017151063.1:0-268 GCF_001652005.2 Ceratina calcarata | reverse complement strand
CGACCATACGCGCTTCTTTTGGCCCTGACGGCGGCCGGCGGCGCCGTGCTGACTTGCTCGTTTGCCCTGGCGTACGGCTAGGAGCTGCATATCTATTCATTTGGTTTGATACCTACTTATTTTTTGATTAACATTATCATATTGCCATTTCGTGTACTGGTGGTGGGGATTTTAATTCATATTTTGTGTTACTTGGTGATGGTTGCATGCTACGGGTTGTTCGTCATATAAGTTAAGCTATATGTATGAGTGCCACATGAGAGGCGTT
>NW_017151062.1:0-268 GCF_001652005.2 Ceratina calcarata | reverse complement strand
GGCAACAACGCAGAAGAACTTCCCGTCAAGAAATGAAACGGCGTCAGAGCTTGCAGATCGTCCGGATCCGAATTCAAGGCACTGAGCGGCCGCGAATTCAAGCAAGCTTCAATTTCAACGAGAACTGTGGACAGTTCTTCGAAGGTGAGAGTATGCTCTCCTACCACCCGCTTTAAATGGTGTTTCATCGACTTCACTCCGGCCTCCCATAGGCCACCATAGTGGGGAGCGCTCGGAGGAATGAAGACCCAGTCAGTCCCATCGTTAG
>NW_017151061.1:0-268 GCF_001652005.2 Ceratina calcarata | reverse complement strand
TGGATTTTGCCGTATTTCTTCGATTAAGCGCTGCCTGTTAATTAGATAGGTCGATGAAAAAGTTGCGAAAGAAGTAATAGTATGGAGATTCTAGTAATTGATAAATAGAGTTTATGCAATTCATAACTCAAGTAAAAGGCGATAGCAAAAAAATAATTTAATAACGTCACTCCTTATATATTTCGGTAGTAATTTTTAAATTTCTATCATTAAATATCAAGTTAAACTTCTGCATTAACGTTTTCAACGAAGAACCATCTTCTATTGA
>NW_017151060.1:0-268 GCF_001652005.2 Ceratina calcarata | reverse complement strand
CAATCAAAATAATTTCTTTAATTTTGGTCCATCAAGTATTTGGAAATTCCTTGAATTAGAAAATTTGGTGTAAGAGAATTGAACTGGTATTGCCTAATTTATTAAAAGATGTAGGCAAATGTAGTACAGGGGTTAATATTAGTTAAAATAGTTTCTTTCATATCTTCTCCAATAAGAATTGAAAATTCCCTTGGTCACAACTTCTCATATGAGAGAATTGCAATGGTACTAGCTATTAAATTGTAACAAACATAGTAAACTAGTTAAT
>NW_017151059.1:0-268 GCF_001652005.2 Ceratina calcarata | reverse complement strand
GCTGTATACAGATCACATGATTTACCCAAAGCTGAATTTACACACAGCATGAAAAAATATTTACAAAGTAATCACAAATAAAAATAAAAATACAAAATCATTTTGTAATTGGGGACTTTAATATCGATATATTAGACAAAAATCTTAATGATAAGGAAATATATGACAATATCATCAATTTCGAATTTCTGAGTCATTTTTAGAAAATGAGTATAAACCTTGTTACTTGGGTATAACTAGGCCCTCTAATGATAATCATGGCGGAACT
>NW_017151058.1:0-268 GCF_001652005.2 Ceratina calcarata | reverse complement strand
TTCGTCAGAGCGTTAGAAATCAAATTGCATTTTACCGCCCTAGGGCAGGAAAACTATTTTCGGTCCACCTTATAGGCGCCGAAAATGGTCTTTTCATAACACGAGGTCGAAAAAGATCATTTTCGGCGCCTATAAAGTGGACGAAAATAGAGTTTTTCCGCCCTAGGGCAGTGAAATCGAGCTTATACCCTTGGGCGGTAAAATACAATTTGATTTCTAACCCTCTGACGAACATATGCTATAGATATCAATGTACATATTTGCTGTA
>NW_017151057.1:0-268 GCF_001652005.2 Ceratina calcarata | reverse complement strand
TCGAACTACAAGTTCACTAACGCGTGATCTCCGTGCTGATTAGTGATCAATCGATCAAAACGATAGTACTTATCGCGCGCGTGGTCTATTCGACGATTATATTAAACGTGAACGAGAATTCCACAAGTGGGAACTCCATTGCTGATTATATATCGTAGGCTGCGTCGTCTGTCATGACAGACAGCAGTGGGAGCTTCACAATTAGTCGTATCAAAGTCATGGTCACTGTCTTCAAGGTCACCACCCTTGTTCGGCCGTCCTTTCCGGG
>NW_017151056.1:0-268 GCF_001652005.2 Ceratina calcarata | reverse complement strand
TCTGTGACCCTCTGTGACTAATCTCTTTTTTGGTGATGAATTGTTTGTGACGTTGTGCAAAGAGCTGTCCAACTATCACAATCAAATCACAATGAAACGCAAAACACTATATAGAACACTAAAATGGTGTCCGGTTAGGCAGAAGGACATGAAGAAATTCCTTAGCCTAATTATTCTAATGGGTCAAGGGAGAAAAGATAACTTGAAAGACTATTGGTCAACAGATCCTTTGATAAGTACTCCTATATTTTGTAAGAATTCTATTCGC
>NW_017151055.1:0-268 GCF_001652005.2 Ceratina calcarata | reverse complement strand
TTGTAATTATCACAATCGTTGCTATTAAGGATGTTATGGCTGTGTAAGCAGACAACAGTGTCAAGAGTGATGAAGTGATGTAGAATGTCACAGATAGAAATTCTATCTCATAAAAGTATCATTATCTCTAAATCAAATAGAATTGTATTGATAGTTTTTAGTAATTATACATAAGCTTTTGTATGTTCATCCTGATTTTGTAATTATACTTTAAAATCTTTTGAATGTGCGTTGAAATGCTCTGAAATGTTGCTGTAAGAATCAGAGT
>NW_017151054.1:0-3416 GCF_001652005.2 Ceratina calcarata | reverse complement strand
TACTTAATAAAGTATTTCACGGTAGGTGTTCAAATACTTTCGTGAGTCACTGTACTTAGAATATGTTATTAGCTCAATTTATTTCTACAATAGATCACAATTGATTCCGTGCAATAGCATATACTTAAAATGCGAAAATTATAGTAGTATCGCGTAATTTATGGTAGTTCATAATTCATGCCTTACTTTGCCCGCCAATAATTAGAAAATGGAACGTCAGACATCTAGTTCATTAATTGCACAAGTTTATATACCTTGAACTTTTACAGTAGAATGCCCAATATTTTTCTTCTGTGCGTTCTAATTGTGTTGAAAGATACTTGCCAATTGTCCATGTTAAATTCGATTGGATTCAACTTCAAAATCCATCTAAAGTGAGTACTACTAAATAAAAATTTAACGTTCAACTATCTTGCAAAATCAGCATTTTTATTTAATTGTAAGTATATATAACTGATGTACTAAATTTTAAATTAACATTCGCACTAACATTAAGTACACTGAGAGGTAGTGTTATTTAATATAATGTTTCTCTTTCATATATTGTAATGAAGAACGCAATCTTTTACTAGAGTGATCGCGATCAACAGAAACGTCTTATTCATTCACGTCTGTCATCCCTTGACAGCTACTTTCATCTAAAAAAATGAATTATCATTCTTTTCATCATTCCGTACATGTACTTTATTTATGAACCTCTTTAATGGAATTACATAAATGTGCATAAAATTCCTGCGTCGTTTCACTCTTAGTTGAACAAGAAGAAGAAAAGCAACTATCCCGCGATTCTTTCAACGAACCTTCATTTCGAATTTCAATGAAATTAATCATCTACAATGCTGCATCTATTTATATGTAATAGTTAATCTGCATGTGAAAAAAGCAGTTAATATACTACGTAACTGTCCATTGGCTATTTTCTACACTAATTAAATTTCTATTTGTGTAGGAAAATGAGAATGAAAACCTACTCAGATGCGATACTTGTAGTAACTGTCTTAAATCGTCTCTCCTCGATGCGGAACTTCACCGATTTTAGAAAAAATAAAATCAAATTCCTATTTATATCCACTTTTAATATTAAGTACATCATTACAGTTAGCACTATGATAATCCTCTATTATTATTTGGGGGCTCAGTCTTTAAAGCAATATGAACCCAAAATCGAACGATTTTTCTATCTTGTGTCGTTGATCTTGTACGTTTGTGGATTTCTTACCACGATGGCTCTCGGCTTATACAATTCGAAAGTGAGTAAATGAGCACAAACAAATTATTATTCATATTGCTGTTATAATTCTGGATGTATGTGTGTTCTTATTATGTTCAGAACGTGCTGATGTTATGGAAACAGATGAACAAAGTGGATGAAGAATTAAGGAAACTAGCAGTCAAGATCGAATATCGCAGTTTCTTTTTTCGTACATCGATCACAGCCTTTTTCTGGAACTTTAATTTCATGCTAATAACAGGATATGCAATAAAATTATTTTCAATGCATGAAAATGAAAGCATCCAAATGGAACTGTATGCACTTACAGCAAACATTACATCATATGCTCTTTACGAGTTCAAAACAAGTCTAGAGTACGTAAACAATAAAAAGATTCCTATTTCATACTTCATTAAAGTAAACATTAACCATTTTACGAGTTGTAGATGGTTAGGACTGAGATTCAAACAAATGAATGAACTTCTTGAAGATTTACTTTTGGAGAATCGTCGAACGAAAATGGAACCTAACAAAAATATTCTGGTCGAATCGAAGCATAATTTTCGGAAAAGAAGTCAACTAGACGAATGGTTATCCGAGCGTTATTTTCGCGCTTCACGAACGTTTCCTGCAAATAATGCCCCATATTTAAAACAACAATCCACCAATAAAGTGTACCTGTTGCATCGACTCAGGTGATTACATGTAAATTAGTCTAGCTAAACGGAACTTTCTTATAAAGGAAACGCGAATATTTTAATGTATCCAACAGAATATTGCATTTACAGTTATGCGGCGTGTTAAAGATGATGAACAAGACATATGATGCCCAATTATCATCTTACATATTTATGATACTTGTAAACCAAACTATAAGTCTTTATTACATTTACATGGAGATACATAGACCGTCTCAATTCGTTGCTCATATAGAATACATTGTTGTGTTTCTAATGGATATCATTTGCAATCTTCTCAAAGTTGTCTTTACGAGCTATTCTTGCGAATATACGATAAAACAGGTGAAATATTTTTAATTCCATTTTCCTAGAAATCGTCAATTATACGCTATCGTCAGCTAATTCGGAGCTTAACTTACATGTGTTTCAGGCTAAGGAAGCGACTGGAATTATTCATACTGCTTCATCGTATCAAACAGCCACCGATTTAACAAGAAGAGACGAGGTGAATACTTTGTATTAATTCGATAATAGTTACAACTGACAATTACGAATGTAATGAAACTCTTAAATCGATCTATTCGCAGATGCTCCAGTTCTGTTTGCAAATATCGTATACTCAGCAGCAAAGAAGCAGAGAAAATTCCTTGTGGTTGAATTATAAGTTCATTCGTCGTGTTAGCATAATTTTATCTCTTTTAGCTTTATATTCTTTTATGAAATTTGTTAAAAGCTAATTAGCATACTTTTTGCAGTATGTGAGTGTTATGGTATCTTACTTAGTAGTCTTGATTCAATTCAGCCAAGCCAGAAGTATTTGAATGTCATGAGACCAACATCGAGATGGATTTAAGGTAAAATAATGTATTTATCCATGTTTCTATCCGACATTCAGGATGAGATGCATCCGCGGATTACTCATCAATGAAAGTTAAAAGATGTCATCTCGATTCGTAACGATACCACGAATCGGACGAGAAAGACATTTAGATCTAATTAAAATCGCTAGAATAATGAATGCTTCGTACGAGAGGCAGATTGTCTCTTTATGACTATCTCATTCGTTTTTACAATTAGTCTCTTATTGATGAATTTGGAGATCAACAGAATCGTACGCAGCCGAACATGGTATAGGACTTAGTTTACTGCGTAATGTGTAAAATACAATTGGTCAAAATTGTTATTTATTAAAGTCGCGAATAAAGAAGTAAATGTCACGATATTAGCTTTCGTGTTCGTGTCTTCAATAAAAATTTGAAATATCCCGTTTGTAGATCTAGGTAAGTTATGTACAATCAAAATATGTAAAAATCTTTAAAATATTAGTTATAGACCAAAAATCGTTATAAGCTACCACTATCTTTATTTTTAATTATTTGTAGCTCACTGAAAGTCGGTAATCTTGGAATTCTCATGTGCTGTATTATATGTAAAGCGATTCGATGAGATCGCGCGCAATATCTGTTTCGATCTCACTCGTAACGCGTCGCGGATGATCAAAGGTGAATGATTGTTACTCGGAA
>NW_017151053.1:30457-31183 GCF_001652005.2 Ceratina calcarata | reverse complement strand
GGTGGCTCCCGTCCTCAAACTGGCATCTCTGGTTTGGTCTACAGTCTACAGTAATCCTTTCTAGCTTCCTACACAAATATTTTTTTGTGTAGAATTTATTTGCTATTCTGCAGTTCATCAGTAAAACGATCCAAAAGTTTTTAAACTGGAAATTATTTAATACAATGAATAATCCACTAACCAGAGCTTACTCTGCCATTATTTACTTCATTTAATATCCACTTTAAAAGCAATAACATATAAATATAACAATACATATAACAATATAATATAATAATTCATCGCCTCCTTCCTAAAAGTATCAGATTTCTAAAATTATTAGGCCACAACTTCTTAAAACAGTTCTGCGTTACAGACCATT
This sequence comes from Ceratina calcarata, assembly GCF_001652005.2. Classification (NCBI taxonomy): domain Eukaryota; kingdom Metazoa; phylum Arthropoda; class Insecta; order Hymenoptera; family Apidae; genus Ceratina; species Ceratina calcarata. The sequence goes on along the minus strand of NW_017151053.1, from coordinate 30,822 downwards.
CACCAGATCAATATTAATGATAAAGAAAATTTATTGCCACTGGATTCCATTGATATTGGTGCAGAAGCATCAAACAGTATTATTGAAGAACTAAAAAATACAGAAGACGTAGAAAAAATTAAGAAATTTTATACGATATTCAGATATTTTATAAAATAATAGAACGATAGATCGTTCCCGCGGTAGAGATTCGAAGGAAAAGGAAGCAGTTAGTTTTGTTTAACGTAACTACTTGTATATCTTGCTGGTAATTACTTTTTATAATATAAGCTAGTGAAACTAAATAAATTCTCGTCTCTGTTACGTTAGTTGGAACATATGAAATAATTAAAAATGTGTCAATTCACATCATTTTTATTCACACT
>NW_017151053.1:16709-28519 GCF_001652005.2 Ceratina calcarata | reverse complement strand
CACTTTAAAAGCAATAACATATAAATATAACAATACATATAACAATATAATATAATAATTCATCGCCTCCTTCCTAAAAGTATCAGATTTCTAAAATTATTAGGCCACAACTTCTTAAAACAGTTCTGCGTTACAGACCATTCACCAGATCAATATTAATGATAAAGAAAATTTATTGCCACTGGATTCCATTGATATTGGTGCAGAAGCATCAAACAGTATTATTGAAGAACTAAAAAATACAGAAGACGTAGAAAAAATTAAGAAATTTTATACGATATTCAGATATTTTATAAAATAATAGAACGATAGATCGTTCCCGCGGTAGAGATTCGAAGGAAAAGGAAGCAGTTAGTTTTGTTTAACGTAACTACTTGTATATCTTGCTGGTAATTACTTTTTATAATATAAGCTAGTGAAACTAAATAAATTCTCGTCTCTGTTACGTTAGTTGGAACATATGAAATAATTAAAAATGTGTCAATTCACATCATTTTTATTCACACTTAGACCATCAATCATAAATTATTACGTCTATAAGCAATGATCCCTTCAATGACTGTATGTGCAATAGTAAAAATGTGAAAAAATCGTTCAGAACTATAATGGGTGTAGAAAGCATTCAGATATCTTTTAAAATGTAATGACTCTTCCACTATTAGACAAAACGACATAATTCTGTGTGGGATATTAGAAAGCTTAGTTTACTATGTAATGTTTTAAAAAATGTTCATTGATCGAAAACGTGGAAAAAAGAATTAAATGTTACATTTTTAACTTTTTTCTTAGGGTCTCTGATAAAAATTTGAAATATTCCGTTTCTAGATGTACATCCTATTCCGTTTCTAGGTATACAAGGTGCTGTCTACACCCACTATAAACATTTGGTAAGATCTTTCACAGGACATTATTGTTGGCCAGTGTTTGGTTGCTTAAGAATTATGTACCCACTTATTAATTATCGCCACTTAATTACACCACAGAAAATATGATCTTTCTCTTAAGCATAATGGGATGGTGGCATCGTCAAATCTTGCAACGCAGTTATCTGTTCTTCTGTGAAATGTTGCATATACTCTTTTACACGTTTCCATCCCTCGTGTGTTCTCCTAAAGTCATCCAACGTTTTTTTAATTGTCATCTGTAAATGAGAGTAATTTTGTTAATGATGATTCCGAGAACTCACACTAGGGTAGGCTTTTTCGGTATCGCTTATTTGACTGATGTCCTCTTTTCCAGTGCAATATAATCGTCGTGTTCGGGTACGTTGCTCTATTAGCATGCAACTTCTGTACCGAATTCGAGTAAGTGCCTACCGAATTCTACATTAGACATCAGTCTACGCGTTCGCGTGTCTCGAACAGATTGCGTTTATTAATAATACTAACTGGTATGGGTTGCGGATCGTTCATGTGAGGGCTGAGGTATTCAAATATAGGTGGAATATATTTTGGAATATCATACGGATGTGCCTGTACAAACGCACACATTCCTATTATCGCCGCATGACGAATACGCAGTGCGTCAGTTTTTAGACTGTTCTGCCCACCATTCTTTGAACGGTCTTTCTTGTACAATTTCGTCTTAGCTCTCTTCTTGAACTCGTCCTGAAATAACGAGAGAATCTCGTGTACTATCCTCTTATCGTAAACTTTTGATTTTTTAAATAATTACTGTAATTATGTTGCTCAGAACAATTATCATATCACGAAATTTGTGTCTGAAAATCATCGTCCTACGATAATTTTTCTTTAAAACTTGGGCAATTTTCGATACAAATTCCGCAATACCATAATTATTTGAGGAGTATATAATGTCGGCTGTGAAGAATAGTGTATTTACCAGTAAACGTTCCTGGTCGGGTATGAACGTGCAGTGTACTAATCCGCTGAGGACTTTACCCGCATGCTTCCGAACTTCCACACGATCATCTTCTAACAAACGTAAAACCGTTTCTTCGACGAATGTGACCCAAGTTGGATTGCTCAAAAATATGCCCATGTTATAAAATACCCACGCTTGAATAAACTCCAAACAGGAATATCTCGTCCACCAAGACGCGTGCCTTGACATTTTATCCACCGCTTCTACGGCTATCGGCATTGAGGAGGGTACCGTGAATGCTTGCGTGTAAACCGTCAAAGCGGTCGTGCATAGCTTTCTCAATTCATCGTCCGCTTCGTAGTTCTCCATTTGGTATATAATTGGAAATATCTGATAGAGCTCCGTTGGCAAACCGTACCAAACGTGATTCATATGCAGAACCCATTTGCACATTGTCTTTAGCAATCGAATCGCCTTTTCCTTTTCCTCTTCGTTCATCCCCGGTACACGTAGACCGTTGGACTCGTCACTTTCGACGGACACAGGAGCGATTTCCGCGTTCTTGTTAAGTTCCGCCGCTTTCTCGTTAACGAGAGGCTGCAGCTTCGGTATTATTTTATCAATAAAGTCTTGTATCCGCGGCAGCAACAGATTATTCACGGTGTTAAAATTCGTCGTGCTCGAATTGAATACGATTACTAAACTGGTACTCAGTCGTTCTCTTACGTTTTCGAATGGGTTCGCAAATAATCTGTCCTCGATCCGCCTCAGCAAACGTTGCAGCAATTCCAGAACTCGCCACGACTGTATGCCAAGAACCGTTTGCAGAGTTAACAAACGTCCGCATTCGACAAAAGAGGATTCCGACTCGCCGACGCAAATCTCTTCCATCAGACATTCGAGCAACCAATGGTGCCTGTTCGGATCTCTATTCAGCTGGGCTTCGGAGAAGCAACGAACCCAATCCATAGTTGTCTCCGGTGTCATATTAGCTAAAGCAAGCCTTACAATAGGTAGCAAAGAATCCCACATTTCGCTAACCATATCGAATGGCCAATGTTTCGAACCCTTAATGATCCCACAGATCAGTTCCGCCGCACATCTCTGGCTACTCTCTTGTTTATCCGTCACAAGCTTGCGCAAGTGTGGCAAAAAATGTTTTAGGAACACGATCCCGTGATTCCGGAACAGATTCTTGAAAAGCAGACATTTGAACGGAGCGAATTTGTCTTTATCTTTTTTCATTTCTAGACTGTAATATTTGATGAGTTTCTCGATGTTTTGCACGTCGTTGAAAAATGCGACGATCTCCTTCTCCTGATCCGTCATATCTCGATTCGGATCTAAGGACGGCTGCTGAGACGAAGGTGCATAAATTTCAATTTTTTTCGGCCAGACGAAATATCCCACGAACGGTCGATGTACGAATCTGGGTGCGTCCCATTGTTCCGCAGTTAAAGGCCGGGTTTCATAATTATATTGAAGCCAATTATTGTCTGGTCTGGGCCCCAGCATATTCCTGATCGATCGTTCCTCTAACGGTATATCGTTTCCTATCGACGGTGGATCGATAGTTATCTTAGAATTAAAAATGAGATAGTTATCTTAGAAGAAAAAATCTTAGATGAAAAATATCAGTGTCGATAAGAAAACAAATTGTTTCGTTAAATTACTTTACCTTTGGATGTTTCCTTTTTTGTTGTTCTAAAATATTTATGACTACCCGTAGAGCGACGTCTCTTTCGCAGAAAGAATCGTGTATTAACGTTCCCAGAAAGTACCGAACCACCTTCGGTGAATATATTTGTTCCGGATGGACCATGTATTCAATAAAGTCTATTGCCATTAAGCTGCGTCGCCAATGTAAATTCTCTGTCAAAAGCACGTTCAGCAGATCGTTTATCAAGCCGTTGTAAGATGTCAAATTATTCTCGTTTAACTGCTGCGTGACTACGAATCTTTCCATACATGAATTTTCATCGGGTATTGACGAATTCGGTCGTGGCTCGGTCTCCCATAATGCAGTTGCAATTTTGAAACACGTACTTGGTATTTCGTGCTTAATAGGAACCGTTGCGAGCTCCGAAGCTATGGTCTTCACTATATTTTCTTTCAAACGTATTATAGATAGCTTTTCAGACGGTTTAGAAAGTACCATGGCCGACAATAAATCTCTTATCGTAGACCAATCGTCTTTCGTGATGAATTGATTAACTATAAGACTCAAAAAAATGCTTAGAGCTCCCTAGACAACAAAAATCACACAGTAATTAGCGAGAAATCTTGTTAAACGTAAACCATTCATCAGTGGCTATGCGTTTGTACCTCGTAAGCGTTCTCGTCTGTTTCCGGATCCATTTTTAGCGTATCACATAACTTTGGCACGATAATTTTCCAGGAATATGGTAACTGGTGAAAAATCGAAATGAGGATGGACTTAGCACTACATCCCAGACTAGCAGTTGACCTTCTGGTAACCAATGATACGAATTTTAAGATTATCTCCTTATGGGTTTCGTTCAACGTCGAGACTCGTGAACATAAACGCATTATTTGTTGACCTTCTGCGTGTTGCAACACGAAACACGCCATAACACCCTTTTTTCTTATTAACATATCCTTCATCCTTCTTTGAAAACACTCTATATTTTTGTATCTCACGCGGGCGAAATCCATGTACGACTCACATTCGGAAAAAAGAGAGCACCAAACCTGAAAAATTTATATAATTTTTCATTTTTGCCGACGATCATGGTAGCGAGTATTTGAATAGGCTTTAACGTACTTTTGTTAGAGAGACTAAACATTTTGTATCGGCCTCCACATTTTCGAGTATCACGTCGTGTAATTTACTCGCGAGCAATTGGATATAACGTTTCACGTGACTACCGTCGGGCATCAAAATCTCTTCTTCCACGCCAAGCGTTGGCTTGAAAGATGTACATTCTATTGATGATTTCATTAAATTTAATGGCTTTCCTTCCCACACGGGTAAAATCGATTCGCAACCCTCGATAACGCTACACATGATGTTTATGCTAGCCAGTAACTCCTCCCTAGTCAGCGTGGTTGAGTCTTTACAGTACTCTTCTAATTTCTTCGTCTCGGGAATTAAGTATTTTACAAACATACGATTTATAACAGCCATCTCCTCCTTGCCGGGTTTATACCACTTAACTTTTATAGTGTCAGTATGCAGGACCTGGCCCCAATATTCGATGTTAATGGTAGACGTAAATTCGTACGGCATCATAGTGCATAGAGAACGGAAAATGGTACTTAGTAATCTACAAGCTAAGTTATTTCCTTCTATCGATTTTAAGATCACAACGCGGTCAAGAATTGTGATTAATATGTCGATGTGAGGTAATAAATTGTTCCCCGTCGTATCAACGATTCCTGATAGAAGCAGCATCGCGTGCAGCAGGCGAGCATCTAGATGCTCCTCCCTAACGATATCGTTGCTCTCGCCGATAATATCCATAATCGTTTGCGAAAGTACTGGCAGCAATGCCCGTAACGTTTGTTTTCCGTTGACTCTGGCGAACACTTGACACAAGGAGACCGTCAGTTGCCCGGCAACTTTTATCTCGAGTGTACGTTCGATAATAAATGTGCGCAGTTTATCCAACGCGTCCGCAAATATCGTTTCGTTGAGCTGCATCAGCAGGACTCTGCACACGTGATACAGTACGATCTCCGCGAACTTCTCTAATTTACTTTTCTCGCCGCCGGCAGAATTTTCAAGTCTGACCAATTCCAGTGAGCTATTATCTATGAAATAAAATATCTTGTCGAGGAACTGCAATACGAATTCTTCGAAACCTGACACTATGTCATAATCCAGTCTGTCCTCTTCATTTATCGTTGTGATCGGTCTGGAAGTATCCACGATAGGTATCAGACAAGCGTAAACCGAAATCAGTCGAAGCGCAAGGAAACACTTTTCAGGAGTGTTCGGATCGATGCTGGGTAAAATCAAAGAGAGTAATGGTACGATATGTGTCGGTCCTTCCGCATAGCAGTACTCTACAAAGAAAGAAATGATTAGAATGAAGAATGACGAACATACAGGGTGAGGCATCTAACTTGACCACCTCGAATGACTTCTAAATTATTATCTTATACGGATCAAACTTTCGTTAACATCTCGTTAATTATTAACTTTAGGACATACAATGTTTACCACTTTACACTTGGGATTTGATATGCAATTTTTGTAGAAACCATTTTTTGTACAACGCATAATTTAGAAGTTATTCGATTACTTAAGTGCCTCACCCTACATACGACGAATGAAACGCACCCTGATTCACGATTCTAAATCCTCTTGCAAGCGGCCTGGCTATAGCTTGCATACAATTCAATGTCGCGATCAACTTGTGCGATTCCGTTGTAGCGGAATCCAGTGTATAAGATACTCGATCCAAAACGTACGGAATAACCAAATTTGGTCTCATAGTAGCAAGATTCTGTAAGGTTTCGGTAGCATCGATAACGCTCATCTTGTTAAATATCGCTATCATAGTTACTGGCAGCATGCACTTAACAAAAGCGTCGACGTCGCTCTCGGTCAGCTTGTATTCTTCCGGAACAGGCGTTTCCCAAGTTGGCTCAGCGTAACGTTCCCTGCAATACGAACAAAATTTCATGAGCGCACGCGATTACACGATATGAAAAATTACGATCGATTCGTACTTATAGAGCCGCGTGATGAAATGATGCGAGAGCTTCACAAGAATCCGCGTTAACTTTACCATCCAGCAGCCGCTATTTGCAGGATGAAAATATGTCTCTATCGTTTTCAAAAATTTCTCGAGATGCATTTGAGCGCTTGAACCATGACCCTAAAAACATTTGAAGAGTCATGAGATGATATTTCCATCGGACGTATTTATGTTCACTTACCAAAACTGCTGTTATCCACAACGTCATCGACGACGGGTCCACATCGTCATGTTTAACTTGAAGTTTATTGTATGAGACTGGTAGTCTTAAGGATCTTATAAATCTGGTGAACATCAATGGAATGTGAGGTTCCCAGTTAATATAACCGATGTTGTTCGTAGCTAACGCTGCCATTACTTCTATGAAATCATCGTGACACTTATGCCCATTTTGACAAAGTTCCCTTAATTCCATAAATTCTTCGAACCACAGTTGATGCCCAACGGAATGATGTTGAGGAGGTAATTGCAACGGTAAAAAGCATTTTAACACCTCCACCTTATGAGCCAACGTCATGCCGCGGATAGAGCATAATAAAGTCGGTTTCAATTCATCTAATATCTCCTGCGTCGCGCTTAACTATCGTAAGAAATTAAATAATATTAAGATACACTAAATAATACTAAATATTTAATAAAACAATTCGATAAATTAATCAAGAAAAATCGTTCGCTTACAGGAAAGTAATTTTTTACATAAGGAATAAGCATTTCTATTCCCTCCTCATAATAAGGAGGAAAACGGTACATGTCTGGGTGGACCTTATCAGTTTCGGTTATACGAAGAGTAATATTGTAAAGAGGTCTCCAGGGAAGTTGCAAATCATCAGGAGATATCAATTTCTTTTTCCTACAAGAACAACAAGCTGTGAATGATTATACATAAAGCGATCTACACGACTCAAAACAAATTATGATATCAGGAAATTTGTGACGAGAATTACCCAAGTTTGGAGAATGATAACTCATCAATAACTTATCGTAGGACGAACTTTTTTTGAAATGAAAACTTGAAACCTATCTACTTAAAAATTCTATTCGAAGATTTTCGTTTTGATACATTCCTACAATCGACAATGATCACATCTAAACGCATGTTTAAAATTAAAAAATTAGCGAATTCTGGCAATGTATGCGGACTTGAATAATTTTTTTCTATAATGTCGTTTCTGGCAAATGAAAGCTTAATTCTTTCCCTTTAATTGAAAAGAAAAATTGAGTTTCTATGATTTTTTTCTCGACGTTACAGCGACTTAAGAAAACCCAGAAATTTACACCCTTACACGACTTATGCGTTCGGAGACTCGATTCCGGAACGCAAATCCACCCCAAACATAATTTTAACCATTACGTAATCTCATTCTAGCACACAATCCTGAAATTTTAAACAAACAAAAATTTCAAGTCTCTAGCTCATCGGGAGATTACTTCAAAATCAATTACAAAATTTGTACCGAACAAACAGACAAGAAAGTGAGCTACTAAAAACATAGTAAAAATATGCAAGTCCATGCACATTGTCAAACTTTTCTAGTTTCCGAATTTTAAATATGTTCTTAGGTTTAACCATTGTCAGTCATAGAAGTGTATCAAATTAAAAATCTTTGAATGGCATTTTAAAACAGACGTTTGAAGCTATAATTTAAAAGGAATATCATTGTCCTACAATAACTTGTTGCTGAGTAATTATCTTCGAAACTTGACAAATTTTTGCCACAAATTCTGTGATACTGCAATTCATTTGAATAGTGTATTTACGAGTAATTGAAACTCACTTTAGTAATCGGATTAGGACATAAAGAGATATGCATGTAGTGTCAGATGGTATTTCTGTGCCTGTAAGAAGCTCATATAACAGCTTTATCAACAGGATGTGCTCCTCTTTGGAAAACGCTAATCCATATATTTTAATGTAACTGTAAAGAAAATAATCATTTTTATCAGTAAACAATAAACAATACAAAAACGTGTACTCACTTGCATAGATTGTTGAGCCACAGGTAGCAGCCTGGCAATGGTTCATTAAATAAAACAGCTCGCCCTAAATTCGCCTTGATTTCAGCTAACAAATTTTCCGCCTCCTTCGGTAAATCATTTGCGTACGGCAATAATTTGTAGCTTTTAAATTTATTAAATCGAAGATCATCGATACGATCGTGCAGGAAAGATGCACGATTTAAGATATTCATGTTCATTGTCACTTATAACTGTCTCATCACTTCGAATCGAACGAATGCAAGTAGACACGGCGTACTAACGAAACCGATGCAAAATCATGTGTAATGTATTGAGTCAGCAACAACTTGCGCTTTCTTCTCCTTCCTTTTTATCGAGTCACTATTTGTTTTGCATTTTAGGTGGCCATATTTCGGAACATGTGGGAACATGTTTTTACACAACAAAATCACTATAAAAACCTAGAGACAGACCCAGTCAGACAAATCTGCAAATGGCAGGATTTCGGTAGGTTTGATGTCAATCCCTGACATCAGCATCTGACGGCAATCTGGCAGTAGAATGACTGCAGACTGCTCGCCATCTGCCTCCAGATGCTGGTGCCAAGCCCGTCGCCAGTATGGTAACAGAGTAACGCCAGGTCTGATGTCAAGCCTGTTTCCAGAATGATTGTAGATTGTCGTCAGACCTGCCGTCACATCTGGCTTCAGACTGGCGGCAGATTTACGTCAGGTCCTGCTGTCGCAAACAGGGTGTCCCAAAATGCACACTGTCGGAGGACAGTCGTGCATTCTGGGACACCCTGTATAGTGAATCGCGCGATAAATGACCTGCCCAAGTTAGCCATTTGAACAATTATATATAATTTATAGATAAACAGCCAGCATAACAGCCGCCAAATCTGATGCTATATTTCGCAAACTTGAATTTTAATCTGTTAGTAATAACCTCGGTGATAATACCCAAATGTACTGATGTATAAACACTAAAAGATTATGATATCTAATATAATACGTATACTATAATATTGAATGATTATACATATGTATTTAGTGTCTTTAGTGATACAGTAAATAGTATATTATAATAATTTATATTTTATTATTATACACAGGAATTCGGAGTCCGAATTTCGGACGCGTCCTGTCCTGTTTAGTTGGTNCGAATGTTATATGCATGGATGAATCTTACGCGAAATTCTTTTGTAATTATGTTATCACTAATAGGTTCGAGGAAAACAAGAAAAAAGAATACATAGAAAACAATTCAAAACCTAACCTAACCTTTTTTTAAAAAGTTCCTTTTTAACCGGAAGGTTAGGTTCCACGGACCTGCCTGGCTGATGTCAGGTGGGCGGGGAGACAACCCCGACGTGGCGCGTCCCCGGGTGGCGGATAGGGAATGCTCGCTGTACCGGTGGCCCGGCCTTCGGGCCAGGGTTGAGATATTTTTACCCACGACGCTCGCTTCCCCTGTTTTTCGCCCGTATTTCGATCCCCACTACTGTTCCCCTCATGCGTGCTCATGCGCGTTCGCGAAGCTCTCCGCAGCGCTACCGTGAAAATCACTGCATACCCCCACCAACTATTGGTCCCCACCATGGTCGCGTCGTCCCCACTTTCCGCTTGCACGTAAAGTTACGAGACGAGAGACGAGAGACGAGGACGAGATCCCTGCCCCTGCCCCCTGCGCGTCCTGTTCAGTTGGTCACCAACTATCGCGCCCGTCGGACGGGTCGGACGCAGCGTGCTCATATTTTTTCCCTCGGCCGAAAAGTGGGGACGACGCGACCATGGTGGGGACCAATACTTGGTGGGGGTATGCAGTGATTTTCACGGTAGCGCTGCGGAGAGCTTCGCGAACGCGCATGAGCACGCATGAGGAGAATAGTAGTGGGGATCGAAATACGGGCGAAAAAGAGGGGAAGCGAGCCTCGAGGGAAAAAATATGAGCACGCTGGTCGGACGTGTCATTGCATTCGAGAAGTGGGAAAGGTGACAATATAAAGTAAGGGCAGAGAGAAACTGAGAGTGCTCATGGAGCCGTTTTGGCGTCTCCCATACTAGTGCTGCACCTTGCGGCCAACTGGGGAAGATGGTCCACCTTTAGCATGTAGCAGAACCTTTGTAGGAGAAATCTACCCTGTTCGGTTCCACCGTAGCACAGGCCAGAATCAGGGCCAGGTCCACCGTAGCATATACACATTATAGGCAGTACCAGGCAGTATGAAGATGGGATATAGGAATATATATATATGTCGAATGGGAATCGTTCGCTCGAGTGATAGCCGCAATAGCTTTGACGGACGAGCAAGTTCGCTGAAATACAGATGGACCGTTCATTTTGAAAGTCGTGCAAATCCATTTTCCCATATATGTTAATTATGTCAAGTCGGGAGATGTTTCTACTAATTTAACAATATGTAACTTGATTATATAAAAATACAAATTTTACTCGCAGAACCGCAGGTCAGGAAGTACACAGGGTAATGAAATTAAACGCAAGACAGATTTAATATGAAATTCGACATTTATTCAATAATTTTTTATTATAAACATCGGTCCGCGGCCGCGTCTTAAATCGACACTTTTAGCCGAGTGGATGAAATTTGTGTGCGTGCTGATGCGTCAGTGAAGCGAATTTTAAATTCGGCCGTCTTCGGACATATTCGGAAAGAAGGTCGGAAACTTCGGTGCTGATTGCGTGAATCGAGCGCATCTGAAAATCACGGTCTCCTCTCCTCGAGGTTCGAAGTCTTCCAGGCTCGGCTCGGAGCCTTCGAAGCTCCGTGTGTTCGAAACCCAGGCACTTCACTTTTTTTTGTTTATTCGACAATTTACATAGTCGATGTATGCACATTGAATGGGGCAGAGGGAATCTACTACAACGGAAAATGTTTTTTAAGTTGCAGGTTGCAATAACAATGAAGAAATAAAAAGCCGGATAAGATGGTAAAATGTGCTCTTGAAGGAAATTCAACTTGCAATAAGCCATTCGATAGAGTGTCCAAAGCAAACGTCTTGTGCCAATTTTCAACCCTCTGTCTCAATCCGGAGGGTACTTATGGGGGTTAATCAGATTTAGCGGTTTTGCCATATTTCTCTTAATAAAGGTTTAGCCAGAAATCTGAAAAAATTCGCACATGTTCGTAAGACGGTACTCGAAATTAGAGAATCTTTTCAGATCTTTTCGTTGCGTAGTTTGGTCGTGAAAAATAAAAAATGCATAAATTAATGCTGATTTCATATAGAAATTGTCACGATTCGACATCATTTATATTTTTATGGTAGACGTGCCTCAACC